>NC_086108.1:115854721-116154721 GCF_963921235.1 Mobula hypostoma
CACAGGCAGATATACACACTCGCATCAATACACACACACACGCAGATATACATACACACACATGCAGATATATACACACACATGGAGATATACACACACACATCAATACACACACACATGCAGATTTCCACACAAACATCAATACACACACACATGCATATATACACACACACATGCAGATATACACACACACATCAATACACACACACACACACACATGCAGGTATACACACACACACATGCAGATCTACACACACATGCAGATATACACACACATCAATACACACACATGCAGATATACACACACATGTAGATATACACACACATCAATACACACACACACATGCAGATATACACACGCACATCAATACATGCACACACATGCAGATATACACACACATCAATACACACACACACATGCAGATATACACACACACATCAATACACACACATGCAGATATACACACACACATCAATACACACACATGCAGATATACACACACATCAATACACACACACATGCAGATATACACACACATCAATACACACACACACACACATACACAGGCAGATATACACACAGACATCAATACACACACACACACACACACACACAGGCAGATATACACAAACACGAATACACACACACTCATGCAGATATACACCCACACATCAATACACACACACACACATGCAGATATACACACACACACATGCAGATCTACACACACATGCAGATATACACACACATCAATACACACACATGCAGATATACACACACACATCAAACACTCACACACACAGGCAGATATACACACACACATCAATACACACACACACATGCAGATATACACACATATGCAGATATACACACACACACATGCAGATATACACACACACATCAATTCACACACACACATACAGATATACACACACACACATGCAGATACACACACACACATCAATACACACGCACACATGCAGATATACACACACACATTAATACACACACACACATGCAGATATACATATGCACACATGCAGGTATATACACACACATGGAGATATACACACACACATCAATACACACACACATGCAGATTTCCACACACACATCAATACACACACACTGATGCAGATATACACACACACACAGGCAGATGTACACACAAATCAATACACACACACACACACACACAGGCAAATATACACACACATATCAATACACACACACATGCAGATATACACACACATCAATACACATACACACACAGGCAGATGTATACACACACATCAATACACACACACACATGCAGATATACACACACATATCCATACACACACACATGCAGATATACACACACACACATCAATACACACACAGACATGCAGATATACACACACGCATCAATACACACACACACAGGCAGATGTACACACAAATCAATACACACACACACACACAGGCAGATATACACACACACACACATGAATACACACACACACACATGCAGATATACACACACACATCAATACACACACACATGCAGATATACACACACACACATCAATACACACACAGACATGCAGATATACACACACGCATCAATACACACACACACACAGGCAGATGTACACACAAATCAATACACACACACACACACACAGGCAGATATACACACACACATGAATACACACACACACACACATGCAGATATACACACACACATCAATACACACACATGCAGATATACACACACATCAATACACACACACATGCAGATATACACACACACATCAATACACACACACACAGGCAGATATACACACACATCAATACACACACACACATGCAGATATACACACACACATCAATACGCAAACACACACATGCAGATATACACACACATCAATACACACACACATGCAGATATACACCCACACATCAATACACACACACACACATGCAGATATACACACACACATCAATTCACACACACACATACAGATATACACACACACACATGCAGATACACACACACACATCAATACACACACACACATGCAGATATACACACACACATTAATACACACACACAGGCAGATATACACACACAGGCAGATATACACACACGCATCGATACACGCACACACACACGCAGATATACATACACACACATGCAGATATATACACACACATGGAGATATACACACACACACATGCAGATTTCCACACAAACATCAATACACACACACACACATGCATATATACACACACACATGTAGATATACACACACACATCAATACACACACACACACATGCAGATATACACACACACATGTAGATCTACACACACATGCAGATATATACACACACATCAATACACACACATGCAGATATACACACACACATGTAGATATACACACACATCAATATACACACACACATACATGCAGATATACACACGCACATCAATACATGCACACACATGCAGATATACACACACATCAATACACACACACACATGCAGATATACACACACACATCAATACACACACACATGCAGATATACACACACACATCAATACACACACACACACATGCAGATATACACACACATCAATACACACACACATGCAGATGTACACACACACATCAATACACACACACACACACATACACAGGCAGATATACACACAGACATCAATACACACACACACACACACACACACACATGCAGATATACACACACACATCAATACGCAAACACACACATGCAGATATACACACACATCAATACACACACACATGCAGATATACACCCACACATCAATACACACACACACACATGCAGATATACACACACACATCAATTCACACACACACATACAGATATACACACACACACATGCAGATACACACACACACATCAATACACACACACACATGCAGATATACAGACACACATTAATACACACACACAGGCAGATATACACACACACAGGCAGATATACACACACGCATCAATACACGCACACACACATGCAGATATACATATGCACACATGCAGGTATATACACACACATGGAGATATACACACACACATCAATACACACACACATGCAGATTTCCACACACACATCAATACACACACACTGATGCAGATGTACACACACACACAGGCAGATATACACACACATCAACACACACACACACACACAGGCAAATATACACACACACATCAATACACATACACACACAGGCAGATGTATACACACACATCAATACACACACACACATGCAGATATACACACACATATCCATACACACACACACACACACACACACACACACACACACACAGAGGCAGATATATACACACACACATGAATACACACACACACATGCAGATATACACACACACATCAATACCCACACACATGCAGATATACACACACACACATCAATACACACACACAGACATGCAGATATACACACACGCATCAATACACACACACACAGGCAGATGTACACACAAATCAATACACACACACACACACAGAGGCAGATATACACACACACACATGAATACACACACACACACATGCAGATATACACACACACATCAATACACACACACACATGCAGATATACACACACACATCAATACACACACACACACATGCAGATATACACACACACATCAATACACACACACACACATGCAGATATACACACACACATCAATACACACACACACAGAGGTAGATATACACACACGCTTCAATACACGCACACACACATGCAGATATACATATGCACACATGCAGGTATATGCACACACATGGAGATATACACACACACATCAATACACACACACATGCAGATTTCCACACACACATCAATACACACACACTGATGCAGATATACAAACACGCATCAATACACACACACACAGGCAGATGTACACACAAATCAATACACACACACACACACAGGCAGATATACACACACACACACATGAATACACACACACACATGCAGATATACACACACACATCAATACACACACACACATGCAGATATACACACACATCAATACACACACACATGCAGATATACACACACACATCAATACAGACACACACGCAGATATACACACACATCAATACACACACACACATGCAGATATACACACACACATCAATACGCAAACACACACATGCAGGTATACACACACATCAATACACACACACATGCAGATATACACCCACACATCAATACACACACACACACATGCAGATATACACACACACATCAATACACACACACACACATACAGATATACACACACACACATGCAGATACACACACACACATCAATACACACACACACATGCAGATATACACACACACATTAATACACACACATGCAGATATACACACACACAGGCAGATATACACACACACATCAATACACACACATGCAGATATACACACACACATGTAGATATACACACACATCAATACACACACACACACATGCAGATATATACACACAGATCTATACACACACACATGCAGATATACACACACACACCAATACACACACACACGCACATGCAGATATACACACACACATCAATTCACACACACACACATACAGATAGACACACACACACACATGCAGATACACACACACATCAATACACACACACACATGCAGATATACACACACACATCAATACACACACACACAGGCAGATATACACACACGTCAATACACACACACACACGCAGATATACACAAACACAGCAATACACACACATGCAGATATACACACACATCAATACACACACACACACATGCAGATATACACACACACATCAATTCACACACACACACATGCAGATATACACACACACATCAATTCACACACACACACATACAGATAGACACACACACACATGCAGATACACACACACATCAATACACACACACACACATGCAGATATACACACACACATCAATACACACACACACAGAGGTAGATATACACACACGCATCAATACACGCACACACACATGCAGATATACATATGCACAAATGCAGGTATATACACACACATGGAGATATACACACACACATCAATACACACACACATGCAGATTTCCAAACACACATCAATACACACACACTGATGCAGATATACACACACACACAGGCAGATATACACACACATCAACACACACACACACACAGGCAAATATACACACACATATCAATACACACACACATGCAGATATACACACACATCAATACACATACACACACAGGCAGATGTATACACACATCAATACACACACACACATGCAGATATACACACACATATCCATACACACACACACACACACATGAATACACACACACACATCAATACACACACACAGACATGCAGATATACACACACGCATCAATACACACACACATGCAGATATACACACACACATCAATACACACACACAGACATGCAGATATACACACACGCATCAATACACACACACACAGGCAGATGTACACACAAATCAATACACACACACACACACACACACAGGCAGATATACACACACACATGAATACACACACACAGACACATGCAGATATACACACACACATCAATACACACACACATGCAGATATACACACACATCAATACACACACACATGCAGATATACACACACACACACATCAATACACACACACACACAGGCAGATATACACACACATCAATACACACACACATGCAGATATACACACACACATCAATACGCAAACACACACATGCAGATATACACACACACATGCAGATATACACCCACACATCAATACACACACACACACATGCAGATATACACACACACATCAATACACACACACACAGAGGTAGATATACACACACGCTTCAATACACGCACACACACATGCAGATATACATATGCACACATGCAGGTATATACACACACATGGAGATATACACACACACATCAATACACACACACATGCAGATTTCCACACACACATCAATACACACACACTGATGCAGATGTACACACACACACAGGCAGATATACACACACATCAACACACACACACACACACAGGCAAATATACACACACACATCAATACACATACACACACAGGCAGATGTATACACACACATCAATACACACACACACATGCAGATATACACACACATATCCATACACACACACACACACACACACACACACACACAGAGGCAGATATATACACACACACATGAATACACACACACACATGCAGATATACACACACACATCAATACCCACACACATGCAGATATACACACACACACATCAATACACACACACAGACATGCAGATATACACACACACATCAATACACACACACACAGGCAGATGTACACACAAATCAATACACACACACACACACAGAGGCAGATATACACACACACACATGAATACACACACACACACATGCAGATATACACACACACATCAATACACACACACACATGCAGATATACACACATGAATACACACACACACACATGCAGATATACACACACACATCAATACACACACACACATGCAGATATACACACACACATCAATACACACACACACAGAGGTAGATATACACACACGCTTCAATACACGCACACACACATGCAGATATACATATGCACACATGCAGGTATATACACACACATGGAGATATACACACACACATCAATACACACACACATGCAGATTTCCACACACACATCAATACACACACACTGATGCAGATATACAAACACGCATCAATACACACACACACAGGCAGATGTACACACAAATCAATACACACACACACACACAGGCAGATATACACACACACACACATGAATACACACACACACACACATGCAGATATACACACACACATCAATACACACACACACATGCAGATATACACACACATCAATACACACACACATGCAGATATACACACACACATCAATACAGACACACACGCAGATATACACACACATCAATACACACACACACATGCAGATATACACACACACATCAATACGCAAACACACACATGCAGGTATACACACACATCAATACACACACACATGCAGATATACACCCACACATCAATACACACACACACACATGCAGATATACACACACACATCAATTCACACACACACATACAGATATACACACACACACATGCAGATACACACACACACACATCAATACACACACACACATGCAGATATACACACACACATTAATACACACACATAGGCAGATATACACACACACAGGCAGATATACACACACACATCAATACACACACATGCAGATATACACACACAGATGTAGATATACACACACATCAATACACACACACACACATGCAGATATATACACACAGATCTATACACACACACACATGCAGATATACACACACACACCAATACACACACACACACACATGCAGATATACACACACACATCAATTCACACACACACACATACAGATAGACACACACACACATGCAGATACACACACACATCAATACACACACACACACATGCAGATATACACACACACATCAATACACACACACACAGGCAGATATACACACACGTCAATACACACACACACACACGCAGATATACACAAACACATCAATACACACACATGCAGATATACACACACATCAATACACACACACACACATGCAGATATACACACACACATCAATTCACACACACACACACATGCAGATATACACACACACATCAATTCACACACACACACATACAGATAGACACACACACACATGCAGATACACACACACATTAATACACACACACACACATGCAGATATACACACACACATCAATACACACACACACAGAGGTAGATATACACACACGCATCAATACACGCACACACACATGCAGATATACATATGCACACATGCAGGTATATACACACACATGGAGATATACACACACACATCAATACACACACACATGCAGATTTCCAAACACACATCAATACACACACACTGATGCAGATATACACACACACACAGGCAGATATACACACACATCAACACACACACACACACAGGCAAATATACACACACATATCAATACACACACACATGCAGATATACACACACATCAATACACATACACACACAGGCAGATGTATACACACACATCAATACACACACACACATGCAGATATACACACACATATCCATACACACACACACACACACACATGAATACACACACACACATCAATACACACACACAGACATGCAGATATACACACACGCATCAATACACACACACATGCAGATATATACACACACACACATCAATACACACACACAGACATGCAGATATACACACACGCATCAATACACACACACACAGGCAGATGTACACACAAATCAATACACACACACACACAGGCAGATATACACACACACATGAATACACACACACAGACACATGCAGATATACACACACACATCAATACACACACACATGCAGATATACACACACATCAATACACACACACATGCAGATATATACACACACACACATCAATACACACACACACAGGCAGATATACACACACATCAATACACACACACACATGCAGATATACACACACACACATCAATACGCAAACACACACATGCAGATATACACACACACATGCAGATATACACCCACACATCAATACACACACACACACATGCAGATATACACACACACATCAATACACACACACACAGAGGTAGATATACACACACGCTTCAATACACGCACACACACATGCAGATATACATATGCACACATGCAGGTATATACACAC
This sequence comes from Mobula hypostoma, assembly GCF_963921235.1. Taxonomy (NCBI): domain Eukaryota; kingdom Metazoa; phylum Chordata; class Chondrichthyes; order Myliobatiformes; family Myliobatidae; genus Mobula; species Mobula hypostoma. Next base: position 115,863,692 of record NC_086108.1, read on the forward strand.
ACATGGAGATATACACACACACATCAATACACACACACATGCAGATTTCCACACACACATCAATACACACACACTGATGCAGATATACAAACACGCATCAATACACACACACACAGGCAGATGTACACACAAATCAATACACACACACACACAGGCAGATATACACACACACACATGAATACACACACACACACACATGCAGATATACACACACACATCAATACGCAAACACACACATGCAGGTATACACACACATCAATACACACACACATGCAGATACACACACACACACATCAATACACACACACACATGCAGATATACACACACACATAGGCAGATATACACACACACAGGCAGATATACACACACGCATCAATACACGCACACACACATGCAGATATACATATGCACACATGCAGGTATATACACACATATGGAGATATACACACACACATCAATACACACACACATGCAGATTTCCACACACACATCAATACACACACACTGATACAGATATATACACACACACACAGGCAGATATACACACACATCAACACACACACACACAGGCAAATATACACACACATATCAACACACACACACATGCAGATATACACACACATCAATACACATACACACACAGGCAGATGTATACACACACATCAATACACACACACATGCAGATATACACACACATATCCATACACACACACACACACACACACACACACACAGGCAGATATATACACACACACATGAATACACACACACACACACACATGCAGATATACACACACACACATCAATACACACACACATGCAGATATACACACACACACATCAATACACACACACAGACATGCAGATATACACACACGCATCAATGCACACACACACAGGCAGATGTACACACAAATCAATACACACACACACACACAGGCAGATATACACACACACATGAATACACACACACACACACATGCAGATATACACACACACATCAATACACACACACACATGCAGATATACACACACATCAATACACACACACACATGCAGATATACACACACACATCAATACACACACACACATGCAGATATACACACACACATCAATACACACACACACAGAGGTAGATATACACACACGCATCAATACACGCACACACACATGCAGATATACATATGCACAAATGCAGGTATATACACACACATGGAGATATACACACACACATCAATACACACACACATGCAGATTTCCACACACACATCAATACACACACACTGATGCAGATATACACACACACACAGGCAGATATACACACACATCAACACACACACACACACAGGCAAATATACACACACATATCAATACACACACACATGCAGATATACACACACATCAATACACATACACACACAGGCAGATGTATACACACACATCAATACACACACACACATGCAGATATACACACACATATCCATACACACACACATGCAGATATACACACACACACATCAATACACACACAGACATGCAGATATACACACACGCATCAATACACACACACACAGGCAGATGTACACACAAATCAATACACACACACACACAGGCAGATATACACACACACACATGAATACACACACACACATGCAGATATACACACACACATCAATACACACACACATGCAGATATAAACACACACACATCAATACACACACAGACATGCAGATATACACACACGCATCAATACACACACACACAGGCAGATGTACACACAAATCAATACACACACACAGGCAGATATACACACACACATCACATGCAGATATACACACACACATCAATACACACACACATGCAGATTTCCAAACACACATCAATACACACACACTGATGCAGATATACACACACACACAGGCAAATATACACACACATATCAATACACACACACATGCAGATATACACACACATCAATACACATACACACACAGGCAGATGTATACACGCACATCAATACACACACACACATGCAGATATACACACACATATCCATACACACACACACACACACACACACACACACACACACATGAATACACACACACACATCAATACACACACACAGACATGCAGATATACACACACGCATCAATACACACACACAGGCAGATATACACACACACACATGAATACACACACACACATGCAGATATACACACACACATCAATACACACACACATGCAGATATAAACACACACACATCAATACACACACAGACATGCAGATATACACACACGCATCAATACACACACACACAGGCAGATGTACACACAAATCAATACACACACACAGGCAGATATACACACACACATCACATGCAGATATACACACACACATCAATACACACACACATGCAGATTTCCAAACACACATCAATACACACACACTGATGCAGATATACACACACACACAGGCAAATATACACACACATATCAATACACACACACATGCAGATATACACACACATCAATACACATACACACACAGGCAGATGTATACACACACATCAATACACACACACACATGCAGATATACACACACATATCCATACACACACACACACACACACACACACACACACACACACACACATGAATACACACACACACATCAATACACACACACAGACATGCAGATATACACACACGCATCAATACACACACACATGCAGATATACACACACACACATCAATACACACACACAGACATGCAGATATACACACACGCATCAATACACACACACACAGGCAGATGTACACACAAATCAATACACACACACACACACACAGGCAGATATACACACACACATGAATACACACACACAGACACATGCAGATATACACACACACATCAATACACACACACATGCAGATATACACACACATCAATACACACACACATGCAGATATACACACACACACATCAATACACACACACACACAGGCAGATATACACACACATCAATACACACACACATGCAGATATACACACACACACATCAATACGCAAACACACACATGCAGATATACACACACACATGCAGATATACACCCACACATCAATACACACACACACACATGCAGATATACACACACACATCAATACACACACACACAGAGGTAGATATACACACACGCTTCAATACACGCACACACACATGCAGATATACATATGCACACATGCAGGTATATACACACACATGGAGATATACACACACACATCAATACACACACACATGCAGATTTCCACACACACATCAATACACACACACTGATGCAGATATACAAACACGCATCAATACACACACACACAGGCAGATGTACACACAAATCAATACACACACACACACACAGGCAGATATACACACACACACATGAATACACACACACACACATGCAGATATACACACACACATCAATACGCAAACACACACATGCAGGTATACACACACATCAATACACACACACATGCAGATATACACCCACACATCAATACACACACACACACATGCAGATATACACACATACATCAATTCACACACACACATACAGATATACACACACACACATGCAGATACACACACACACACATCAATACACACACACACATGCAGATATACACACACACATAGGCAGATATACACACACACAGGCAGATATACACACACGCATCAATACACGCACACACACATGCAGATATACATATGCACACATGCAGGTATATACACACACATGGAGATATACACACACACATCAATACACACACACATGCAGATTTCCACACACACATCAATACACACACACTGATACAGATATATACACACACACACAGGCAGATATACACACACATCAACACACACACACACAGGCAAATATACACACACATATCAACACACACACACATGCAGATATACACACACATCAATACACATACACACACAGGCAGATGTATACACACACATCAATACACACACACATGCAGATATACACACACATATCCATACACACACACACACACACACACACACACACAGGCAGATATATACACACACACATGAATACACACACACACACACACATGCAGATATACACACACACATCAATACACACACACATGCAGATATACACACACACACATCAATACACACACACAGACATGCAGATATACACACACGCATCAATACACACACACACAGGCAGATGTACACACAAATCAATACACACACACACACACAGGCAGATATACACACACACATGAATACACACACAAACACACATGCAGATATACACACACACATCAATACACACACACACATGCAGATATACACACACATCAATACACACACACATGCAGATATACACACACACATTAATACACACACAGGCAGATATACACACACACAGGCAGACATACACACACGCATCAATACACGCACACACACATGCAGATATACATATGCACACATGCAGGTATATACACACACATGGAGATATACACACACACATCAATACACACACACATGCAGATTTCCACACACACATCAATACACACACACTGATGCAGATATACACACACACACAGGCAGATATACACACACATCAACACACACACACACACAGGCAAATATACACACACATATCAATACACACACACATGCAGATATACACACACATCAATACACATACACACACAGGCAGATGTATACACACACATCAATACACACACACACATGCAGATATACACACACATATCCATACACACACACATGCAGATATACACACACACACATCAATACACACACAGACATGCAGATATACACACACGCATCAATACACACACACACAGGCAGATGTACACACAAATCAATACACACACACACACAGGCAGATATACACACACACACATGAATACACACACACACATGCAGATATACACACACACATCAATACACACACACATGCAGATATAAACACACACACATCAATACACACACAGACATGCAGATATACACACACGCATCAATACACACACACACAGGCAGATGTACACACAAATCAATACACACACACAGGCAGATATACACACACACATCACATGCAGATATACACACACACATCAATACACACACACATGCAGATTTCCAAACACACATCAATACACACACACTGATGCAGATATACACACACACACAGGCAGATATACACAAACATCAACACACACACACACACAGGCAAATATACACACACATATCAATACACACACACATGCAGATATACACACACATCAATACACATACACACACAGGCAGATGTATACACACACATCAATACACACACACACATGCAGATATACACACACATATCCATACACACACACACACACACACACACACACACACATCAATACACACACAGACATGCAGATATACACACACACATGCAGATATACACACACATGAATACACACACACATGCAGATATACACACACACATCAATACACACACACACAGGCAGATATACACACACACATCAATACGCAAACACACACATGCAGATATACACACACATCAATACACACACACATGCAGATATACACCCACACATCAATACACACACACACACATGCAGATATACACACACACATCAATTCACACACACACATACAGATATACACACACACACATGCAGATACACACACACACATCAATACACACACACACATGCAGATATACACACACACATTAATACACACACACAGGCAGATATACACACACAGGCAGATATACACACACAGGCAGATATACACACACGCATCAATACACGCACACACACACGCAGATATACATACACACACATGCAGATATATACACACACATGGAGATATACACACACACATGCAGATTTCCACACAAACATCAATACACACACACACACACATGCATATATACACACACATGCAGATATACACACACACATCAATACACACACACACACACATGCAGATATACACACACACACATGCAGATCTACACACACATGCAGATATATACACACACATCAATACACACACATGCAGATATACACACACACATGTAGATATACACACACATCAATACACACACACACACATACATGCAGATATACACACGCACATCAATACATGCACACACATGCAGATATACACACAGATCAATACACACACACACATGCAGATATACACACACAGATCAATACACACACATGCAGGTATACACACACACATCAATACACACACACACACACACACACATGAAGATATACACACACATCAATACACACACACATGCAGATGTACACACACACATCAATACACACACACACACATACACAGGCAGATATACACACAGACATCAATACACACACACACACACACACACACACACATGCAGATATACACACACACATCAATACGCAAACACACACATGCAGATATACACACACATCAATACACACACACATGCAGATATACACCCACACATCAATACACACACACACACATGCAGATATACACACACACATACAGATATACACACACACACATGCAGATACACACACACACATCAATACACACACACACACACATGCATATATACACACACATGCAGATATACACACACACATCAATACACACACACACACACATGCAGATATACACACACACACATGCAGATCTACACACACATGCAGATATATACACACACATCAATACACACACATGCAGATATACACACACACATGTAGATATACACACACATCAATACACACACACACACATACATGCAGATATACACACGCACATCAATACATGCACACACATGCAGATATACACACAGATCAATACACACACACACATGCAGATATACACACACATCAATACACATACACACACAGGCAGATGTATACACACACATCAATACACACACACACATGCAGATATACACACACATATCCATACACACACACATGCAGATATACACACACACACATCAATACACACACAGACATGCAGATATACACACACGCATCAATACACACACACACAGGCAGATGTACACACAAATCAATACACACACACACACAGGCAGATATACACACACACACATGAATACACACACACACATGCAGATATACACACACACATCAATACACACACACATGCAGATATAAACACACACACATCAATACACACACAGACATGCAGATATACACACACGCATCAATACACACACACACAGGCAGATGTACACACAAATCAATACACACACACAGGCAGATATACACACACACATCACATGCAGATATACACACACACATCAATACACACACACATGCAGATTTCCAAACACACATCAATACACACACACTGATGCAGATATACACACACACACAGGCAGATATACACAAACATCAACACACACACACACACAGGCAAATATACACACACATATCAATACACACACACATGCAGATATACACACACATCAATACACATACACACACAGGCAGATGTATACACACACATCAATACACACACACACATGCAGATATACACACACATATCCATACACACACACACACACACACACACACACACACACATGAATACACACACACACATCAATACACACACACAGACATGCAGATATACACACACGCATCAATACACACACACATGCAGATATACACACACACACATCAATACACACACACAGACATGCAGATATACACACACGCATCAATACACACACACACAGGCAGATGTACACACAAATCAATACACACACACACACACACACAGGCAGATATACACACACACATGAATACACACACACAGACACATGCAGATATACACACACACATCAATACACACACACATGCAGATATACACACACATCAATACACACACATGCAGATATACACACACACACATCAATACACACACACACACAGGCAGATATACACACACATCAATACACACACACATGCAGATATACACACACACACATCAATACGCAAACACACACATGCAGATATACACACACACATGCAGATATACACCCACACATCAATACACACACACACACATGCAGATATACACACACACATCAATACACACACACACAGAGGTAGATATACACACACGCTTCAATACACGCACACACACATGCAGATATACATATGCACACATGCAGGTATATACACACACATGGAGATATACACACACACATCAATACACACACACATGCAGATTTCCACACACACATCAATACACACACACTGATGCAGATATACAAACACGCACCAATACACACACACACAGGCAGATGTACACACAAATCAATACACACACACACACACAGGCAGATATACACACACACACATGAATACACACACACACACACATGCAGATATACACACACACATCAATACGCAAACACACACATGCAGGTATACACACACATCAATACACACACACATGCAGATATACACCCACACATCAATACACACACACACACATGCAGATATACACACATACATCAATTCACACACACACATACAGATATACACACACACACATGCAGATACACACACACACACATCAATACACACACACACATGCAGATATACACACACACATAGGCAGATATACACACACACAGGCAGATATACACACACGCATCAATACACGCACACACACATGCAGATATACATATGCACACATGCAGGTATATACACACACATGGAGATATACACACACACATCAATACACACACACATGCAGATTTCCACACACACATCAATACACACACACTGATACAGATATATACACACACACACAGGCAGATATACACACACATCAACACACACACACACAGGCAAATATACACACACATATCAACACACACACACATGCAGATATACACACACATCAATACACATACACACACAGGCAGATGTATACACACACATCAATACACACACACATGCAGATATACACACACATATCCATACACACACACACACACACACACACACACACAGGCAGATATATACACACACACATGAATACACACACACACACACACATGCAGATATACACACACACATCAATACACACACACATGCAGATATACACACACACACATCAATACACACACACAGACATGCAGATATACACACACGCATCAATACACACACACACAGGCAGATGTACACACAAATCAATACACACACACACACACAGGCAGATATACACACACACATGAATACACACACAAACACACATGCAGATATACACACACACATCAATACACACACACACATGCAGATATACACACACATCAATACACACACACATGCAGATATACACACACACATTAATACACACACAGGCAGATATACACACACACAGGCAGACATACACACACGCATCAATACACGCACACACACATGCAGATATACATATGCACACATGCAGGTATATACACACACATGGAGATATACACACACACATCAATACACACACACATGCAGATTTCCACACACACATCAATACACACACACTGATGCAGATATACACACACACACAGGCAGATATACACACACATCAACACACACACACACACAGGCAAATATACACACACATATCAATACACACACACATGCAGATATACACACACATCAATACACATACACACACAGGCAGATGTATACACACACATCAATACACACACACACATGCAGATATACACACACATATCCATACACACACACATGCAGATATACACACACACACACATCAATACACACACAGACATGCAGATATACACACACGCATCAATACACACACACACAGGCAGATGTACACACAAATCAATACACACACACACACAGGCAGATATACACACACACACATGAATACACACACACACATGCAGATATACACACACACATCAATACACACACACATGCAGATATACACACACACACATCAATACACACACAGACATGCAGATATACACACACGCATCAATACACACACACACAGGCAGATGTACACACAAATCAATACACACACACACACACACAGGCAGATATACACACACACATGAATACACACACACACACATGCAGATATACACACACACATCAATACACACACACATGCAGATATACACACACATCAATACACACACACATGCAGATATACACACACACATCAATACACACACACACAGGCAGATATACACACACATCAATACACACACACACATGCAGATATACACACACACATCAATACGCAAACACACACATGCAGATATACACACACATCAATACACACACACATGCAGATATACACCCACACATCAATACACACACACACACATGCAGATATACACACACACATCAATTCACACACACACATACAGATATACACACACACACATGCAGATACACACACACACACATCAATACACACACACACACATGCAGATATACACACACACATCAATACACACACACAGGCAGATATACACACACAGGCAGATATACACACACAGGCAGATATACACACACGCATCAATACACGCACACACACACGCAGATATACATACACACACATGCAGATATATACACACACATGGAGATATACACACACACATGCAGATTTCCACACAAACATCAATACACACACACACACACATGCATATATACACACACATGCAGATATACACACACACATCAATACACACACACACACACATGCAGATATACACACACACACATGCAGATCTACACACACATGCAGATATATACACACACATCAATACACACACATGCAGATATACACACACACATGTAGATATACACACACATCAATACACACACACACACATACATGCAGATATACACACGCACATCAATACATGCACACACATGCAGATATACACACAGATCAATACACACACACACATGCAGATATACACACACAGATCAATACACACACATGCAGGTATACACACACACATCAATACACACACACACACACACACACACATGAAGATATACACACACATCAATACACACACACATGCAGATGTACACACACACATCAATACACACACACACACATACACAGGCAGATATACACACAGACATCAATACACACACACACACACACACACACACATGCAGATATACACACACACATCAATACGCAAACACACACATGCAGATATACACACACATCAATACACACACACATGCAGATATACACCCACACATCAATACACACACACACACATGCAGATATACACACACACATCAATTCACACACACACATACAGATATACACACACACACATGCAGATACACACACACACATCAATACACACACACACATGCAGATATACACACACACAGTAATACACACACACAGGCAGATATACACACGCATCAATACACGCACACACACATGCAGATATACATACACACACATGCAGATATATACACACACATGGAGATATACACACACACATCAATACACACACACATGCAGATTTCCACACAAACATCAATACACACACACACACACATGCATATATACACACACACATGCAGATATACACACACACATCAATACACACACACACACACATGCAGATATACACACACACACATGCAGATCTACACACACATGCAGATATATACACACACATCAATACACACACATGCAGATATACACACACACATGTAGATATACGCACACATCAATACACACACACACACATACATGCAGATATACACACACACATCAATACATGCACACACATGCAGATATACACACACATCAATACACACACACACATGCAGATATACACACACACATCAATACACACACATGCAGGTATACACACACATCAATACACACACACACACACACATGCAGATATACACACACATCAATACACACACACATGCAGATGTACACACACACACATCAATACACACACACACACACATACACATGCAGATATACACACAGACATCAATACACACACACACACACACACACATGCAGATATACACACACACATCAATACGCAAACACACACATGCAGATATACACACACATCAATACACACACACATGCAGATATACACCCACACATCAATACACACACACACATGCAGATATACACACACACATCAATTCACACACACACATACAGATATACACACACACACATGCAGATACACACACACACACATCAATACACACACACACACATGCAGATATACACACACATCAATACACACACACATGCAGATATACACACACACATCAATACACACACACACAGGCAGATATACACACACATCAATACACACACACACATGCAGATATACACACACACATCAATACGCAAACACACACATGCAGATATACACACACATCAATACACACACACATGCAGATATACACACACACATCAATACACACACACACACATGCAGATATACACACACACATCAATTCACACACACACATACAGATATACACACACACACATGCAGATACACACACACACATCAATACACACACACACATGCAGATATACACACACACATTAATACACACACACACAGGCAGATATACACACACAGGCAGATATACACACACAGGCAGATATACACACACGCATCAATACACGCACACACACACGCAGATATACATACACACACATGCAGATATATACACACACATGGAGATATACACACACACATGCAGATTTCCACACAAACATCAATACACACACACACACACATGCATATATACACACACATGCAGATATACACACACACATCAATACACACACACACACACATGCAGATATACACACACACACATGCAGATCTACACACACATGCAGATATATACACACACATCAATACACACACATGCAGATATACACACACACATGTAGATATACACACACATCAATACACACACACACACATACATGCAGATATACACACGCACATCAATACATGCACACACATGCAGATATACACACAGATCAATACACACACACACATGCAGATATACACACACAGATCAATAACACACACATGCAGGTATACACACACACATCAATACACACACACACACACACACACACATGAAGATATACACACACATCAATACACACACACATGCAGATGTACACACACACATCAATACACACACACACACATACACAGGCAGATATACACACAGACATCAATACACACACACACACACACACACATGCAGATATACACACACACATCAATACGCAAACACACACATGCAGATATACACACACATCAATACACACACACATGCAGATATACACCCACACATCAATACACACACACACACATGCAGATATACACACACACATCAATTCACACACACACATACAGATATACACACACACACATGCAGATACACACACACACATCAATACACACACACACATGCAGATATACACACACACATTAATACACACACACAGGCAGATATACACACACGCATCAATACACGCACACACACACGCAGATATACATACACACACATGCAGATATATACACACACATGGAGATATACACACACACATCAATACACACACACATGCAGATTTCCACACAAACATCAATACACACACACACACACATGCATATATACACACACACATGCAGATATACACACACACATCAATACACACACACACACACATGCAGATATACACACACACACATGCAGATCTACACACACATGCAGATATATACACACACATCAATACACACACATGCAGATATACACACACACATGTAGATATACGCACACATCAATACACACACACACACATACATGCAGATATACACACGCACATCAATACATGCACACACATGCAGATATACACACACATCAATACACACACACACATGCAGATATACACACACACATCAATACACACACATGCAGGTATACACACACATCAATACACACACACACACACACATGCAGATATACACACACATCAATACACACACACATGCAGATGTACACACACACACATCAATACACACACACACACACATACACATGCAGATATACACACAGACATCAATACACACACACACACACACACACATGCAGATATACACACACACATCAATACGCAAACACACACATGCAGATATACACACACATCAATACACACACACATGCAGATATACACCCACACATCAATACACACACACACATGCAGATATACACACACACATCAATTCACACACACACATACAGATATACACACACACACATGCAGATACACACACACACATCAATACACACACACACATGCAGATATACACACACACATTAATACACACACACAGGCAGATATACACACACACAGGCAGATATACACACACGCATCAATACACGCACACACACATGCAGATATACATATGCACACATGCAGGTATATACACACACATGGAGATATACACACACACATCAATACACACACACATGCAGATTTCCACACACACATCAATACACACACACACACATACATGCAGATATACACACGCACATCAATACATGCACACACATGCAGATATACACACACATCAATACACACACACACATGCAGATATACACACACACATCAATACACACACATGCAGGTATACACACACATCAATACACACACACACACACACATGCAGATATACACACACATCAATACACACACACATGCAGATGTACACACACACACATCAATACACACACACACACACATACACAGGCAGATATACACACAGACATCAATACACACACACACACACACACATGCAGATATACACACACACATCAATACGCAAACACACACATGCAGATATACACACACATCAATACACACACACATGCAGATATACACCCACACATCAATACACACACACACATGCAGATATACACACACACATCAATTCACACACACACATACAGATATACACACACACACATGCAGAGATACACACACACACATCAATACACACACACACATGCAGATATACACACACACATTAATACACACACACAGGCAGATATACACACACACAGGCAGATATACACACACGCATCAATACACGCACACACACATGCAGATATACATATGCACACATGCAGGTATATACACACACATGGAGATATACACACACACATCAATACACACACACATGCAGATTTCCACACACACATCAATACACACACACTGATGCAGATATACACACACACACAGGCAGATATACACACACATCAACACACACACACACACACAGGCAAATATACACACACATATCAATACACACACACATGCAGATATACACACACATCAATACACATACACACACAGGCAGATGTATACACACACATCAATACACACACACACATGCAGATATACACACACATATCCATACACACACACATGCAGATATACACACACACACATCAATACACACACAGACATGCAGATATACACACACCCATCAATACACACACACACAGGCAGATGTACACACAAATCAATACACACACACACACAGGCAGATATACACACACACACATGAATACACACACACACACATGCAGATACACACACACACATCAATACACACACACATGCAGATATACACACACACACATCAATACACACACACACAGGCAGATGTACACACAAATCAATACACACACACAGGCAGATATACACACACACACATGAATACACACACACACACATGCAGATATACACACACACATCAATACACACACACATGCAGATATACACACACATCAATACACACACACATGCAGATATACACACACACATCAATACACACACACACAGGCAGATATACACACACATCAATACACACACACACATGCAGATATACACACACACATCAATACGCAAACACACACATGCAGATATACACACACATCAATACACACACACATGCAGATATACACCCACACATCACATGCAGATATACACACACACATCAATACACACACACATGCAGATATACACACACATGAATACACACACACATGCAGATATACACACACACATCAATACACACACACACAGGCAGATATACACACACATCAATACACACACACACATGCAGATATACACACACACATCAATACGCAAACACACACATGCAGATATACACACACATCAATACACACACACATGCAGATATACACCCACACATCAATACACACACACACACATGCAGATATACACACACACATCAATTCACACACACACATACAGATATACACACACACACATGCAGATACACACACACACATCAATACACACACACACATGCAGATATACACACACACATTAATACACACACACAGGCAGATATACACACACAGGCAGATATACACACACAGGCAGATATACACACACGCATCAATACACGCACACACACACGCAGATATACATACACACACATGCAGATATATACACACACATGGAGATATACACACACACATGCAGATTTCCACACAAACATCAATACACACACACACACACATGCATATATACACACACATGCAGATATACACACACACATCAATACACACACACACACACATGCAGATATACACACACACACATGCAGATCTACACACACATGCAGATATATACACACACATCAATACACACACATGCAGATATACACACACACATGTAGATATACACACACATCAATACACACACACACACATACATGCAGATATACACACGCACATCAATACATGCACACACATGCAGATATACACACAGATCAATTCACACACACACATGCAGATATACACACACAGATCAATACACACACATGCAGGTATACACACACACATCAATACACACACACACACACACACACACATGAAGATATACACACACATCAATACACACACACATGCAGATGTACACACACACATCAATACACACACACACACATACACAGGCAGATATACACACAGACATCAATACACACACACACACACACACACATGCAGATATACACACACACATCAATACGCAAACACACACATGCAGATATACACACACATCAATACACACACACATGCAGATATACACCCACACATCAATACACACACACACACATGCAGATATACACACACACATCAATTCACACACACACATACAGATATACACACACACACATGCAGATACACACACACACATCAATACACACACACACACATGCAGATATACACACACACATTAATACACACACACAGGCAGATATACACACACGCATCAATACACGCACACACACACGCAGATATACATACACACACATGCAGATATATACACACACATGGAGATATACACACACACATCAATACACACACACATGCAGATTTCCACACAAACATCAATACACACACACACACACATGCATATATACACACACACATGCAGATATACACACACACATCAATACACACACACACACACATGCAGATATACACACACACACATGCAGATCTACACACACATGCAGATATATACACACACATCAATACACACACATGCAGATATACACACACACATGTAGATATACACACACATCAATACACACACACACACATACATGCAGATATACACACGCACATCAATACATGCACACACATGCAGATATACACACACATCAATACACACACACACATGCAGATATACACACACACATCAATACACACACATGCAGGTATACACACACATCAATACACACACACACACACACATGCAGATATACACACACATCAATACACACACACATGCAGATGTACACACACACACATCAATACACACACACACACACATACACATGCAGATATACACACAGACATCAATACACACACACACACACACACACATGCAGATATACACACACACATCAATACGCAAACACACACATGCAGATATACACACACATCAATACACACACACATGCAGATATACACCCACACATCAATACACACACACACATGCAGATATACACACACACATCAATTCACACACACACATACAGATATACACACACACACATGCAGATACACACACACACATCAATACACACACACACATGCAGATATACACACACACATTAATACACACACACAGGCAGATATACACACACACAGGCAGATATACACACACGCATCAATACACGCACACACACATGCAGATATACATATGCACACATGCAGGTATATACACACACATGGAGATATACACACACACATCAATACACACACACATGCAGATTTCCACACACACATCAATACACACACACACACATACATGCAGATATACACACGCACATCAATACATGCACACACATGCAGATATACACACACATCAATACACACACACACATGCAGATATACACACACACATCAATACACACACATGCAGGTATACACACACATCAATACACACACACACACACACATGCAGATATACACACACATCAATACACACACACATGCAGATGTACACACACACACATCAATACACACACACACACACATACACAGGCAGATATACACACAGACATCAATACACACACACACACACACACATGCAGATATACACACACACATCAATACGCAAACACACACATGCAGATATACACACACATCAATACACACACACATGCAGATATACACCCACACATCAATACACACACACACATGCAGATATACACACACACATCAATTCACACACACACATACAGATATACACACACACACATGCAGATACACACACACACATCAATACACACACACACATGCAGATATACACACACACATTAATACACACACACAGGCAGATATACACACACACAGGCAGATATACACACACGCATCAATACACGCACACACACATGCAGATATACATATGCACACATGCAGGTATATACACACACATGGAGATATACACACACACATCAATACACACACACATGCAGATTTCCACACACACATCAATACACACACACTGATGCAGATATACACACACACACAGGCAGATATACACACACATCAACACACACACACACACACAGGCAAATATACACACACATATCAATACACACACACATGCAGATATACACACACATCAATACACATACACACACAGGCAGATGTATACACACACATCAATACACACACACACATGCAGATATACACACACATATCCATACACACACACATGCAGATATACACACACACACATCAATACACACACAGACATGCAGATATACACACACGCATCAATACACACACACACAGGCAGATGTACACACAAATCAATACACACACACACACAGGCAGATATACACACACACACATGAATACACACACACACACATGCAGATACACACACACACATCAATACACACACACATGCAGATATACACACACACACATCAATACACACACACACAGGCAGATGTACACACAAATCAATACACACACACAGGCAGATATACACACACACACATGAATACACACACACACACATGCAGATATACACACACACATCAATACACACACACATGCAGATATACACACACATGAATACACACACACATGCAGATATACACACACACATCAATACACACACACACAGGCAGATATACACACACATCAATACACACACACACATGCAGATATACACACACACATCAATACGCAAACACACACATGCAGATATACACACACATCAATACACACACACATGCAGATATACACCCACACATCAATACACACACACACACATGCAGATATACACACACACATCAATTCACACACACACATACAGATATACACACACACACATGCAGATACACACAGACACATCAATACACACACACACATGCAGATATACACACACACATTAATACACACACACAGGCAGATATACACACACAGGCAGATATACACACACAGGCAGATATACACACACGCATCAATACACGCACACACACACGCAGATATACATACACACATGCAGATATATACACACACATGGAGATATACACACACACACATGCAGATTTCCACACAAACATCAATACACACACACACACACACATGCATATATACACACACACATGCAGATATACACACACACACATCAATACACACACACACACACATGCAGATATACACACACACACATGCAGATCTACACACACATGCAGATATATACACACACATCAATACACACACATGCAGATATACACACACACATGTAGATATACACACACATCAATACACACACACACACATACATGCAGATATACACACGCACATCAATACATGCACACACATGCAGATATACACACACATCAATACACACACACACATGCAGATATACACACACACATCAATACACACACATGCAGGTATACACACACACATCAATACACACACACACACACACACATGCAGATATACACACACATCAATACACACACACATGCAGATGTACACACACACATCAATACACACACACACACATACACAGGCAGATATACACACAGACATCAATACACACACACACACACACATGCAGATATACACACACACATCAATACGCAAACACACACATGCAGATATACACACACATCAATACACACACACATGCAGATATACACCCACACATCAATACACACACACACACATGCAGATATACACACACACATCAATTCACACACACACATACAGATATACACACACACACATGCAGATACACACACACACATCAATACACACACACACATGCAGATATACACACACACATTAATACACACACACAGGCAGATATACACACACGCATCAATACACGCACACACACATGCAGATATACATACGCACACATGCAGGTATATACACACACATGGAGATATACACACACACATCAATACACACACACATGCAGATTTCCACACACACATCAATACACACACACTGATGCAGATATACACACACACACAGGCAGATATACACACACATCAACACACACACACACACAGGCAAATATACACACACATATCAATGCACACACACATGCAGATATACACACACATCAATACACATACACACACAGGCAGATGTATACACACACATCAATACACACACACACATGCAGATATACACACACATATCCATACACACACACACACACACACACACACAGAGGCAGATATATACACACACACATGAATACACACACACACACATGCAGATATACACACACACATCAATACACACACACATGCAGATATACACACACACACATCAATACACACACACAGACATGCAGATATACACACACGCATCAATACACACACACACAGGCAGATGTACACACAAATTAATACACACACACACACACACACAGGCAGATATACACACACACACATGAATACACACACACACACATGCAGATATACACACACACATCAATACACACACACACATGCAGATATACACACACATGAATACACACACACATGCAGATATACACACACACATCAATACACACACACACAGGCAGATATACACACACATCAGTACACACACACACATGCAGATATACACACACACATGGAGATATACACACACACATCAATACACACACACATGCAGATTTCCACACAAACATCAATACACACACACACACATGCATATATACACACACACATGCAGATATACACACACACATCAATACACACACACACACACACACATGCAGGTATACACACACACACATGCAGATCTACACACACATGCAGATATACACACACATCAATACACACACATGCAGATATACACACACATGTAGATATACACACACATCAATACACACACACACACACACATGCAGATATACACACGCACATCAATACATGCACACACATGCAGATATACACACACATCAATACACACACACACATGCAGATATACACACACACATCAATACACACACATGCAGGTATACACACACACATCAATACACACACATGCAGATATACACACACATCAATACACACGCACATGCAGATGTACACACACATCAATACACACACACACACATACACAGGCAGATATACACACAGACATCAATACACACACACACACACACAGGCAGATATACACACACACGAATACACACACACTCATGCAGATATACACACACACATCAATACACACACACACATGCAGATATACACACACACATCAATACACATACAGACACATGCAGATATACACACACACATCAATACACACACACACATGCAGATATACACACACATATCCACACATACACACACACACAGGCAGATATACACACACACACACACACACACATGCAGATATACACACACACACACATGCAGATATACACACACCCATCAATGCAGACACACACATGCAGATATATACACACAGATCAATACACAGGCACACACAGGCAGATATACACACACACATCAATACACACACACACACAGATACACACACACACACACACACACTCAGACACAGACACGTACCTACACATAGGCATATACACACAGACGCACACACATAAATACAGATTTTGTATACACACACACACACACACACATACACACCACTCATAGAAACACACACACCAACACCCACATACACACACAGACACACACATACATACATACACACACACACACACACACACACACACACACATGGACACACTCAGACACAAACACATACCTACACACAAGCACAGACACACAGACATGCACGCACATGCACACTCTCATGCACACAGACACCTACATACATACGTTCAGATATAGACACACACACACACACACACACAGACACACACACACACTCACTCACTCTCGTGGTCATGGGATGAAGGAGGTGATTGCTCTACAGTGTGCTCTTGTGGATATGACCCGTTTGAGATTTTATTTGTTGATTTATTTAGTGAAACTGCACAGTAACTGGCCCTTCCAGCTCATTGAGCCAACGTCGTCCATTTACACCCATCTGACCAGTTCACCCACTAACCCGTACATCTGACCAGTTAACCTATTAACCCATACATCTGACCAATTAACCCACTAACCCGTACATCTGACCAGTTCACCCACTAACCCGTACATCTGACCAGTTAACCCACTAACCCGTACGTCTTTGGAAAACGGGAGGAAACAGGAGCACCCAGAGAAAACTGCCATGGTCACGGGGATAACGTGCAAACTCCTTACAGACAGGAGTAGTAATTGTGGGCATGTTGGTGGCATTGTATTATCACTGCGCTAACCCCTACACGAACATGCCACCTCGTACTACCCAGATCTATAATGAAAAGTTGGCCATTTGATTACTAAGTTCATTAGTTTAGCATAACATTGTGGGCCGAAGGGCTTGTCCTGTGCTGTACTGTTCTGTGTGCTATGCTGTAATAATAATACCCCAAGTGGGAGACAGGGGAGACAGTGGGATAGAGGAAAAGATTTCAGGCTTGCTCAGAGACAAGAGCGAGAGACGGATGGTGGGAGACTGATGTGTGAATCATTTCCCAGTCTGTACAGAGCCGCATGTCATAAGCTCAAATAGAATCACAGCACCTGACAGCACGGGAGAAGTCAGCTCAGCCCATCTAGACTGTACTGTGTCTGTGATTCTCCACTGGCCTCAGTGAGCTAAAAACAACAGCAGAGCTGTTTAAACGAAGAGGAGGGGAGAGAATGGAAAATGTTGATGCTGAAAGGGACCTGTGTGTCCTTGAACACCAGTTGCAGAAAGCTAATATGCAGTTTCAGCAGGCAATTAGGAAGGTAAATGTTAAGCTGGCATTTATTATCAAAGGATTTCAGTACAAGAGGTAAGGTGTCTTATTGCAGTCACACAGGGTGGTGAGACCTCACCTGGAGTATTATCAGGCACAGAGTTATGCAGCACAGAGGTAAGTCCATCAGCCCTCCATGTCCATACTGTCCCAAGGCACCGTCTACACCAAAGTCCATTCCCCAGCCCTTGTTCCTCACCTTCTTCCCTAAGTGTCCAGATACTTGTTCAATGTTGAGAGGGTTTCTGCCCTCACCTTCCCCTTCAGGTAGTGAGTTCCAGATTTCTAAGGATGAGAATACTGCTCCTCAGAACACAGAACAGTACAGCCCAGGACAGGCCATTTGGTCCTTGATGTTGTGCCAATCTTGATGCCAATTGATACTATGCATCATTCATATCCATCTACTCCTTTCATAACCATGTGTCTGCTGAAACAGGTCTTAAGCTCCCCCAGAATGCCCACTAGAGAGAGTGATAGACATAGTGATACAATAAGCCAGAGCAGGTGTGGAGAGGATGTTTCCTACCATGGGTGAACAGAGATGAAGAGGAATTTCTTCAGCCAGAGAGTGGTGTATTGATGGAATTCATCGCCACAAATGGCTGAGGAGATCAAGTCATTGGGTATATTTAAAGCGAAGGTTGGTAGGTTCTTGATTAGTCAAGGTGTTAAAGGTTATGGGGAGAAGACAGAAGAATGGGGATCAGAGGGATAATAGATCAGCCATGATGGGTTAAGGGAACAGACTCAATGGGCTGGAGCTGGAAAAGGCATCTAATAAGGGTAATGACACAATTGTAATGGGGGACTTCAACACTCAAGGTGATTTGGAAAATCAGGTTGTGTCGGATCGCAAGAGAGGAAATTTGCTGAATGGCTACGAGATGGCTTTTTAGAGCAGCTTGTGCTTGAGCCTACTAGGAGAAAGGCTATCTTTCTTAGATTGGGTGCTGTGTAATGATCCAGATCTTATCAG
Organism: Mobula hypostoma; assembly: GCF_963921235.1. NCBI lineage: Eukaryota > Metazoa > Chordata > Chondrichthyes > Myliobatiformes > Myliobatidae > Mobula > Mobula hypostoma. The sequence continues at coordinate 115,888,799 of NC_086108.1, forward strand.
GGAGCTTAATGTAAAAGAACCCTTAGGAGGCAGTGATCATAATATGATTGAATTCATTCTGCAATTTGAGAGGGAGAAGCATAACTCACATGTATCTGTTTTGCAATGGAATAAAGGGCATTACGGAGGCATGAGAGAGGAGCTTGCCCAGGTGGATTGGAGGAGGATACTGGCGGGGATGATGACAGAAGAAAGGTGGCTGAAGTTTCTGGGAATAGTTCACAAGGTGCAGGATAGATATGTCCCAGGAATAAGCTCTCAAATGGCAGGGGTAGGTAACTGTGGCTGACAAGAGAAGTTAACGACTGCACAAAAGCCAAGGAAAGGGCATATAAGGTGGCAAAAATGAGTGGCAAGTTGGATGATTAGGAAGCTTTTAAAATCTAACAAAAGACAACTAAAAAAGCTACAAGAAAGGAAAAGATGAAATATGAGGGCAACTAGCCAATAATATAAAGCAGGATAACAGAAGTTTTTTTCAGTTATACGAAGAGTAGAAGGGAGGTGAGGGTTGATATTGGACCACTGAAAAATGATCCTGGGGAGGTAGTAATGGGGAACAAAGAAATGGCAGATGAAGTTAATAGGTACTTTGCATCTGTCTTCACTGTGGAAGACACTAGCAGTGTGCCAGAGGTCTGTGAGCATCAGAGAGAAGTGACTGCCACTGCTATTGCAAAGGAGAAAGTACTAGGGAAACTCAAAGGTCTGAAAGTGAATAAGTCACCTAGACTAGATGGACAGCATCCCAGAGTACTAAGAGATGTTGCTGAAGAGATCGCAGATACATTAGTCGTGATCTTTCAAGAATCACTTGACTCTGGCATGGTCCTGGAGGACTAGAAGATTGTAAATGTCACACCACTGTTTAAGAAGGGAGGAAGGCAAAAGAAAAGGAGTTAACATAAACTCAGTGGCTGTTGCACGGGGCGAAAGAGGAGAACCCAAGTGCAGGACATCGGCACGTCGACTGAGTTGGGGATGCTGGCGTAGACATAGATGTAGAACAGCAACCCGGAGGAATCTTAACAAGGAGACGGGATTTAAAGGGACTATCTGGAAACTAGAGCTGAACTTGGAACTAAACTGAGAACTAACGGTTCTAATCCAACAAGAGAACGAAGTATTACACGAGAATGGACCAACAAACTGGCTGTAACTGCTACTCAGAGCAACCCCGATGCAGAGATGGAACTGTTTGTCGTTCTTTGGTCTTTGTCTCTTCTTGCCCTCGCCTCCGTGGGGTAAGTCAGGCCGTTCTGCCATTGCCTTGTGGGGGGAGCTGTCTTGTCTTGTCCTCGCCTCCGTGGGGTAAGTCAGGCCGTTCTGCCGTTGCCCTGCAGGGGGTCCTGTCTTGTTTTGTCTTGTCTTTGCCTCTGTTGGGTAAGTCCAGCCGTTCTGCCATTACCTGACGGATGGTCCTGTCTCACCTTGGTGTGGAGAAGATGACTCCCAGCTTCTCTAGTATAAGTCCCGGCTCTATGTCTATGTACTGTCCTGTCTCATGTTGGTGTCATGTTAAAGATGAGTCCTAACTTTTTGAAGGATAAATCCCGGCTCTATGTTGATGTACAGTTCCCAGTCTGTTTCCGAGCTCCAGCCTCCGAGTTACCAGCTTCTGCAGCCTCAAGACCAAGACCCCAGCCTCAAGCCTCAAGAACAAGACATAGAAACATAGAAAATAGGTGCAAGAGTAGGCCATTCGGCCCTTCGAGCCTGCACTGCCACTTATTATGATCATGGCTGATCATCCAACTCAGAACCCTGCACCAGCCTTCCCTCCATACCCACTGATCCCCGTAGCCACAAGGGCCATATCTAACTCCCCCTTAAATATAGCCAATGAACTGGCCTCAACTGTTTCCTGTGGCAGAGAATTCCACAGATTCACTACTCTCTGTGTGAAGAAGTTTTTCCTAATCTCGGTCCTAAAAGGCTTCCCCTTTATCCTCAATCTGTGACCCCTTGTTCTGGACTTCCCCAACATTGGGAACAATCTTCCTGCATCTAGCCTGTCCAATCCCTTTAGGATTTTATACGTTTCAATCAGATCCCCCCTCAATCTTCTAAATTCCAACGAATACAAGCCTAGTTCATCCAGTCTTTCTTCATATAAAAGTCCTGCCATTCCCGGAATCAATCTGGTGAACCTTCTTTGTACTCCTTCTATGGCAAGGATGTCTTTCTCAGATTAGGGGACCAAAACTGCACACAATACTCCAGGTGTGGTCTCACCAAGGTCTTGTACAACTGCAGTAGTATTTCCCTGCTCCTGTACTCGAATCCTCTCACTATAAATGCCAGCATACCATTCGCCTTTTTCACCGCCTGCTGTACCTGCATGCCCACTTTCAATGACTGGTGTAAAATGACACCCAGGTCTCGTTGCACCTCCTCTTTTCCTAATCGGCCACCATTCAGATAATAATGTGTTTTCCTATTTTTTGCCACCAAAGTGGATAACTTCACATTTATCCACATTAAATTGCATCTGCCATGAATTTGCCCACTCACCTAACCTATCCAAGTCACCCTGCATCCTCTTAGCATCCTCCTCACAGCTAACACTGCCGCCCAGCTTCGTGTCATCCGCAAACTTGGAGATGCTGCATTTAATTCCCTCATCCAAGTCATTAATATATATTGTAAACAACTGAGGTCCCAGCACTGAGCCTTGCGGTACCCAACTAGTCACTGCCTGCCATTCTGAAAAGGTCCCGTTTATTTCCACTCTTTGCTTCCTGTCTGCTAACCAATTCTCTATCCACATCAATACCTTACCCCCAATACCGTGTGCTTTAAGTTTGCACACTAATCTCCTGTGTGGGACCTTGTCAAAAGCTTTTTGAAAATCCAAATATACCACATCCACTGGTTCTCCCCTATCCACTCTACTAGTTACATCCTCAAAAAATTCTATGAGATTCTTCAGACATGATTTTCCTTTCACAAATCCATGCTGACTTTGTCCGATGATTTCACCGCATTCCAAATGTGCTGTTATCACATCTTTGATAACTGACTCCAGCAGTTTCCCCACCACCGACGTTAGGCTAACCGGTCTATAATTCCCTGGTTTCTCTCTCCCTCCTTTTTTAAAAAGTGGGGTTACATTAGCCACCCTCCAATCCTCAAGAACTAGTCCAGAATCTAACGAGTTTTGAAAAATTATCACTAATGCATCCACTATTTCTTGGGCTACTTCCTTAAGCACTCTGGGATGCAGACCATCTGGCCCTGGGGATTTATCTGCCTTTAATCCCTTCAATTTACCTAACACCACTTCCCTACTAACATGTATTTCGCTCAGTTCCTCCATCTCACTGGACCCTCTGTCCCCTACTATTTCTGGAAGATTATTTATGTCCTCCTTAGTGAAGACAGAAGCAAAGTAATTATTCAATTGGTCTGCCATGTCCTTGCTCCCCATAATCAATTCACCTGTTTCTGTCTGCAGGGGACCTACATTTGTCTTTACCAGTCTTTTCCTTTTTACATATCTATAAAAGCTTTTACAGTCAGTTTTTATGTTCCCTGCCAGTTTTCTCTCATAATCTTTTTTCCCTTTCCTAATTAAGCCCTTTGTCCTCCTCTGCTGAACTCTGAATTTCTCCCAGTCCTCAGGTGAGCCACTTTCTCTGGCTAATTTGTATGCTTCTTCTTTGGAATTGATTCTATCCCTAATTTCCCTTGTCAGCCACGGGTGCACTACCTTCCTTGATTTATTCTTTTGCCAAACTGGGATGAACAATTGTTGTAGTTCATCCATGCAATCTTTAAATGCTTGCCATTGCATATCCACCGTCAATCCTTTAAGTGTCATTTGCCAGTCTATCTTAGCTAATTCACGTCTCATACCTTCAAAGTTACCCCTCTTTAAGTTCAGAACCTTTGTTTCTGAACTAACTATGTCACTCTCCATCTTGATGAAGAATTCCACCATATTATGGTCACTCTTACTCAAGGGGCCTCTCACGACAAGATTGCTAATTAACCCTTCCTCATTGCTCAAAACCCAGTCCAGAATGGCCTGCTCTCTAGTTGGTTCCTCGACATGTTGGTTCAAAAAACCTTCCCGCATACATTCCAAGAAATCCTCTTCCTCAGCACCTTTACCAATTCGGTTCACCCAATCTACATGTAGATTGAAGTCACTCATTATAACTGCTGTTCCTTTATTGCACACATTTCTAATTTCCTGTTTAATACCATCCCCGACCTCACTACTACTGTTAGGTGGCCTGTACATAACTCCCACCAGCGTTTTCTGCCCCTTAGTGTTACGCAGCTCTACCCATATCGATTCCACATCTTCCCGGATCATGTCCTTCCTTTCTATTGCGTTAATCTCATCTTTAACCAGCAACGCCACCCCACCTCCTTTTCCTTCATGTCTATCCCTCCTGAATATTGAATATCCCTGAATGTTGAGCTCCCATCCTTGGTCACCCTGGAGCCATGTCTCTGTGATCCCAACTATATCATAATCATTAATAACAATCTGCACTTTTAATTCATCCACCTTGTTACGAATGCTCCTTGCATTGACACACAAAGGCTTCAGGCGCTCTTTTACAACTCTCTTAGCCCTTATACAATTATGTTGAAAAGTGGCCCTTTTTGATGCTTGCCCTGGATTTGTCGGCCTGCCACTTTTACTTTTCTCCTTACTACTTTTTGCTTCTACCCTCACTTTACACCCCTCTGTCTCTCTGCACTGGTTCCCATCCCCCTGTTGTGAACTAACCTCCTCTCGCCTAGCCTCTTTAATTTGATTCCCACCCCCCAACCATTCTAGTTTAAAGTCACCTCAGTAGCCCTTGCTAATCTCCAGCCAGGATATTGGTCCCTCTAGGATTCAAGTGTAACCCGTCCTTTTTGTACAGGTCATGCCTGCGCCAAAAGAGGTCCCAATGATCCAAAAACTTGAATCCCTGCCCCCTGCTCCAATCCCTCAGCCACGCATTTATCCTCCACCTCATCGCATTCCTGCTCTCACTGTCGTGTGGCACCGGAGATTATTACCTTTGCAGTCCTTTTTCTCAACTCCCCATATTCTCCTTTCAGGACCTCTTCCCTTTTCCTACCTATGTCATTGGTACCTATATGTACCACGACCTCTGGCTCCTCACCCTCCCACTTCAGGATATCTTGAACACGATCAGAAATATCCCAGACCCTGGCACCAGGGAGGCAAACTACCATCCGGGTCTCTGGACTGCGTCCACAGAATCGCCTATCTGACCCCCTTACTATCGAGTCCCCTATCACAACTGCCCTCCTCTTCCTTTCCCTACCCTTCTGAGCTACAGGGCCGGACTCTGTGCCGGAGGCACGGCCACTGTCACTTCCCCCAGGTAAGCTGTCCCCCCCCCAACAGTACTCAAACAGGAGTACCTATTGTCAAGGGGCACAGCCACCGGGGTACTCTCTATTACCTGACTCTTCCCCTTCCCCCTCCTAACCGTGACCCACTTGTCTGCCTCCCGTGGCCCCGGCGTGACCACCTGCCTTCCACTCCTCTCTATCACCTCCTCGCTCTCCCTGACCAGACGAAGGTCATTGAGCTGCAGCTCCAGTACCGTAACGCGGTCCCTTAGGGGCTGCATCTCGATGCACTTGGCGCAGATGTAGACGTCCGGGAGGCTTGGAGACTCCAGGGCCTTCCACATCCGACACCGAGAGCAACAAACTGCCCTCACACTCATAATGCCCCTCTCCTCAAATAACAACAGAAAATGAATACCAAACCTTTCTCGCCTCGCCCGTTTCCACCTAAGCCCGTTGAGCCGAAGCCCTTAAGTCTTCGCTCTGCTCCAGGCTCACTCCACCGCCCGCAAACTACGCTGCCCGCTGTATGAGGCTCTGTTCCTTTTAAATCTGCCACCCTGCACTGCCCGACGTCACACGCCTGCGCAGTCCCGCCTCTCTGAACGCCGTTGGAGAAAAAAAAAATGAAAATTTCAAAAATGTCTTCCTCCGCACTCCTGCTCCGAACTCAGACTTCCTTCTTCTTCTTCAGACCCCAGCCTGCAAGCGTCAAGACCAAGACCCCAGCCTCAAGCCTCAATGCCCAAGACCGCAGACTCAAGCATCAAGACTCAAGACCCCAGCGTGCAGCCCCCAGCCTCTAGACCCCAGCCATGTCCTGTCCTGTAGTCATGTTATGTCCTTGCCTGGTTCTGGGGCCTGAGCCCGAGGCAGGACCCAGGTTCTGAGTCCTTGTCCAGTCTCTGGCTTGGAGCCCAAGCCCAGGCTCCTATTGCATAGTTCCTTGTCCGGGTTCCCTGTCTTGTCCATGTCCCAGCCCAGGTCTGCATTCTTGTCCCTGTTCCTTGTCTGTATCTTGTCATGTCCCTACTCTAGTCAAGTCCTGTTCCTCGTACTCCAGTGTCTGTGTCTTACATTTGGGTCCATTCTTAATGCCCCCCATTGGGACAGTGGCTGGGAAAGTGCTGGAATCTGTTATTAAGGATGCAGTTTCAAGGTATTTGGAGACCAATAATAAAATAAGTTAAAGTCAGCATGGTTTCTGTATAAGGAAATCTTGTCTTCGATGAAGTACCACGTAAAGTGGACAGAGGAGAGGTAGTGGATGTCATTAATTTGGATTTTCAGAAGGCATTTGATAAAGTGCCACACATGAGGCTACTTAACAATATAAAATCCTATGGTATTACAAGAAAAATACTAAATGGATAGAGGAATGGCTGACAGGCAGGAGGCAGTGTGTGGGAATGAAAGGAGCCTTTTCTGCCCATGACTAGTGGTGTTCCTTGGGGAGCAGTATTGGGACTGCTGCTTTTCACATTGTTTGTCAATGATTTAGATAATGGAATTGATAGTTGTGTGGCAAAGTTTACGGATGATGCAAAGATAGGTGGAGGGGTAGGTAGTGCTGAGGAAGCAACGCGATTGCAGCAGGACTTAGACAAATTAGAAGAATGGGCAAAAAAGAAGTGGCAGATGGAATACAGTGTTGGGAAATGTGTAACAATGTATTTTGGTAAAAGAAATATTATGTGGACTATTATCTAAAAGGGAAGAAGGTTCAAACATCAGAGGTGCAGAAGAATTTAGGAGTTCTCATGTAATTCATAGGTTGAGTCTGTGGTAAAGAAGGCAAATGTAAAGTTGGCATTTCTTTCAAGGGGAATATAATATAAAAGCAAGGAGATAATGCTGAGCCTTTATAAGACACCGGTCGGGCCACACTTGGAATATTCTCAATAGTTTTGGGCCCATATCTCAGAAAGGATGTATTGTCATTGGAGAGAGTCCAGAGGAGGTTCACAAGGATGATTCTGGGAATGAGGGGGTTAACATATGAGGAGCGTTTGGCAGCTTTAGGCCTGTACTCACTGGAATTTTGAAGAATGTGGGGGGATCACATTGAAACCTACCGAATGTTGAAAGGACTAGATGGGCTGGATGTGGAGAGGTTGTTTCCTATGGTGGGGGGTATCCAGAACTAGAGGGCACAGTTTCAAAACTGAGTGGCAACCTTTTAGAACAGAGGTAAGGAGGAATTTTTCTTAGCCAGAGAGTAGTAAATCTGTGGAATGCTCTGCCACAGACAGCAGTGGAGGCCGAGTCCGTGGGTATATTTAAGCAGAAGTCGATCGTTTCCTGATCGCTCAGGACATCAAAGGATATGGCGAGACAGCAGGTGTATGAGTGGAATCCTAGATCAGCCATGATGGAATGGTGAAGCAGACTGGATGGTCTGAATGGCCTAATTCTCCTCCTATGTCTTGTGGTCTTATGGCCGGATGGCTTAATTCTACTCCTATGTCCCCTCTAAGTCTCTCACTTTCCATCTGAACTTCTGCTTGGGACATGACTGGGATGAGGAGATCTTTCCTGTGGCCTGCACTAGTGATGATGTGGAAGGAGTGAAGCCTCTGGACTGGGTCTGAGTAGCCTTAGGTGATATTCAGTGCAGTTTTAACAAATGAGAGTTGTTCTCATTCAAACAAGGCATTGTTAGAGCGTCAACAGGTTGGGGGTTCTCCCTGCGACTGAGGAATCTGGGGCAGGGTCTCGGGGTGATGGGTAGGACAGAGGAGGTGAGACATGCAGTATCTGTGTTTAAAGTAGGGTAGAGCTGTGGAATTCCTTACACTGCAGGTATGTAGATCCCAGGATATTCAGGTATCTACGGAGAGAGATCAGCCATGTGGCGATTATCAGCCATGATCTGAAGGCAGGGCGGGCTCGAGGGGCTGAACAGTCTGCTGCCAGTGATGTCTGCATTGTGGAAAGCAGCACACCATATTGATATGCACAGTGACATACCAACATCACACACACAGTGACACAAACACTCACACCGATACACACCAACACACACACACACACACACACACACACACACACACACACACACACACACACAGTGGCATAACTACTCACAGTGAAGGTCTCTCTCACACACACTGGCACATATAATTACACACACGTACATTCACATGGCGAAGGCGGACGCAGTAACACACAGTACAATACACACACAGTCATGCAGACACTCACAGACACACTGACACACAGTCATGCAGAAACACACACACACGCGCGCGCACACACACACACACACACACACACACACACACAATCACACACACACACACACACACACACGCACACCCAAAGCCCACACACACAAATATTAACACACACTTACACACACAGACTTGCCGTGACACTCACAGGCACAGTAATCTGTCAGAGAAACGGACTTATTATTCCATGAATAAAGATGACCGTCTCGCTGTCTGAACCTTCTGCAAACTCTCCGAAGCAGCTCATCCATCCCGGGAAATATTCATGAGGATCAGATCCGAGCTCCAGAAAGTCCACATCAGGCAGAGATTCTCACTTCCAATATCCTCTCTAAACATATTTGCTTCTGTGATGAGCAGCTTCAAATGTCACTCCAGTCAGTCTCTGTGCTGCCGTCTCGGTGTTGTGCTGAGCGGGGGAGGCACCCTGGCGAAACAATCCCCACCCCCACCCCGTTCAGATCTTGTCGTGTCCCTTGGGTGGTCTGAACCCCCCAAACTCCAGTAGCCGACCGGAGACAGGGATGGAGCAGGTGGGGAGGGCCATCCTCCAGGAGGTGTGGAGTTCAGGTAATCACCCAGCACCCAGGCCATTCAGCCCGTCGAGACTGGGAACACCCAGGCCACTCAGCCCATTGAGCCTGTAATGTCCTTTTCTAAGAGTCTTTGATTAGTCTCCTCATTTTGTTAATAGTCAGACTTATCCATCATGGATCAGGCCCATTCCCCACCACTTCTCTGCTGTCTGTCTACACCAACCCACTCCCCACTACTTGGTCTATACCCCTTTCTGCCTTAGTGATTGAAGTGCTCATCTAGATACTTGTTCAGTATTATGAGGGTCTCTGCCCCTACCTTCCAGAAGTTCCAGACTACAACCTCTCTAGGGAAAATATTTCCATCTTAGATCAGCTCTTAATCTCCTTTACATCACATTAAAATTATATGTAGTGGGTACATTATTTGCTTCCTCCTGTAACTAATAAAGTGGTCACTGAGTGTATGTTCGTGGTCTTCTGTGCTGTAGCCCATCTACTTCAAGGTTGGACATGTTGTACATTCAGAGATGCTCTCCTGCACACTAACACATGGTTATTTGAGTAACTACCACCTCCTGTCAGCTTGAACCAATCTGGCCATTCTCCTCTCACCCTCTTGTTATGAACGCATTTTCACCCACAGAATAGCCGCTCACTGGCTGTTCCTTTTGTTATTTTTCATACCATTCTCTGTAAACTGCGGCGACTGCTATGTGTGAATATCCAAGGAGATCAGCAGTTTCTGAGAGACTAAAATCATCAGGTCTTGCACCAACATTCATTCCACAGTCAGTCACTTTGATCGTATTTCATCCCCATTCTGATGTTTGATCTGAAAACTGAACCTCTTGATTAGTTCTGCATGCTTTTATCCATTGAGTTGCTGCCACATGATTGGCTCATTAGATATTTGCATTAATGAATATGTGTACAGCTATACCTAATGAAGTTGACACTATGTGTAAATCCCTCCTTAGCTAAGAGGAATGTTTCCCATTATCCATACCCATCATGACTTATCTAAATGGAGTCAAGTTAGGAAAAGGGGAAGCACAATGAGATCTAGGTGTTCTTGTACATCAGTCACTGAAAGCAAGCGTGCAAGTACAGCAGGCGGTGAAGAAAGCTAATGGCATGCTGGCCTTCATAACAAGGGGAATTGAGTATAACAGCAAAGACGTCCTTCTGCAGCTGTACAGGGCCCTGGTGAGACCACACCTGGAGAACTGTGTGCAGATCTGGTCTCCAAATTTGAGGAAGGACATTCTTGCTATTGAGGGAGTGCAGCATAGGTTCACGAGGTTAATTCCCGGGATGGTGGGACTGTCATATGTTGAAAGATTGGAGCGACTGGGCTTGTATACTCTGGAATTTAGAAGGCTGAGAGGGGATCTTATTGAAACATATAAGATTATTAAGGGATTGGACACGCTGGAGGCAGGAATCATGTTCCCGCTGATGGGTGAGTCCAGAACCAGAGGCCACAGTTTAAGAATAAGGGGTAGGCCATTTAGAACGGAGTTGAGGAAAAACTTTTTCACCCAGAGAGTGGTGGATATATGGAATGCTCTGTCCCAGAAGGCTGTGGAGGCCAAGTCTCTGGATGCTTTCAAGAAAGAGATGGATAGCGCTCTTAAAGATAGCGGAATCAAAGGTTATGGGGATAAGGCAGGAACTGGATACTGATTGTGGATGATCAGCCATGATCACATTGAATGGCGGTGCTGGCTCGAGGGGCCAAATGGCCTACTCCTGCACCTATTGTCTATTGTCTATTGACTTTGTATAGCTCTATCAAATTCAGATTGATCTCAGAGTTGGATTCAGATGTATTTATCACATGCACATTGAAACATACAGTGGAATGTGTAATCTGCATGAACAACTAACACAGTGGAGGATGTGCTGACCCCAAATGTGCAAGCAACCTTTCTCAAGTATGTAAAAAATAAAAGAGAGATGAGAGTGGATATAGGACCGCTAGAAATGAGGCCAGAGAAATAATAACAAGGGACAAGAAGATAGCAGATGAACTAAATGAGTATTTTGCATCAGTCTTCACCGTAGAAGACACCAGCACTGTGCCAGATGTTGTAGTCTGGAAAGGAAGAGAAGTGGGTGCTGTTACTATTACAAGGGAGAGGTGCTCAAAAAGCTGAAAGACCTGAAGGTACATAAGTCATCTGAATCAGATGAACTCCACTCTTGGGTGCTGAAAGAGGTAGCGTTGGAGATTGTGATGGCATTAGCAAAGATCTTTCAAAAATCATTGGACTCTGGCTTGGTACCAGAGGACAAGAAAATTGCAAATGTCACTCCACTCTTTAAGAAAGGAGGAAGGCAATTGATAGCTATGACTTCTGAGCAGGTGGTTACACCCAGAGAGCAGAATTAAGTAAGTAGATGGATGAACACTGAGAGAGTGAAAGGGGAAGGAAGTCAGTGTAGGGTTCCCTTGTGGCCATTCCACTCAGCAACATGTATATCCCTTTGGATACTGCTGAGGGGGATGACTTATCTGGGCAAGGCAGCAGCAGCCAGACCCATACACTGTGTTCAGCTCTGAGCCCCAGACACGTAGGGTGAATGGTGAAGTCAGGCGGAACAGTAGTCATAGGACACTGAGGGGGACAGATAGGAGATTCGGTGGTAGCAAAAGAGATGCCAAGATAGTGTGTTGCCTCCTGGGTACTAGGGTCCACGATGTTTCTGAGCAGTTGCAGAATATTCTTGAAGGGGAGCGTGAGCAGCTGGAGGTCGTGGTACATGTTGGTACCGATGGCATAGGCAGGAGACGGGTGGAGGTTCTGTGCAGTAACTTTAGGGTATTAGGAAGGAGGATGAAGAGCAGGACCTCCAAGGTGGAAATCTCCAAATTATTCCTGGTGCAATGAGCTGGGGAAGGTCAGAACAGGAAGAAAGTGCAGAGGAATGAGTGGCTGAGGAAATGGTGCAGGGGACTGGGTTTCAAATTCTTGGATCATTTGAACCTATTCTGGGGAAGGGGTGAACTGTACAATTGGGACAGTTTACACCTGAACTGGCAACGAACTAACATCTTGGGAGGGAAGTTTGCAAAAGCTATCAGGGAGGATTTAAACTAGATTTGCAGGGGGGTGAGAACTGAAGTGAAGAGGCAAAGGATAGGGTGGTTGGCACCCAAGTACAGACAGGTTGTGGGGAGGATAGATGGATGATAGAGCAAAGAAGCACTCAGCCAGATGGTTTGAGATGTGTTGACTTTAATGCAAGGACTATCAGAAACAAGATGGACGAACTTAAAGCGTGGATCAATACATGGAACTACGACGTTGTGGCCATTACAGAGACTTGGATATCTCAGCAGCAGAAATGCTTCAAAAAGGACAAGGAGGGACCAGAGAGATGAGGGCATGGCATTGCTAATGAGGGATAGTATCACAGCTCATGGCATTGCTAATCAGGGATAGTGTCAAGGCTGTAGAAAAGGAGCAAGTCGTGGAAGGATTGTCTGCTGAGTCAGTGTGGGTGAAAGTCTGAAACAGGTTGGGGGCATTAACTCTACTGGGTGTTTTTATAGACCTCCCAATAGTAACAGAAACAGTGAGGAGCAAATAGGGAGGTAGATTCTGGAACGGTGCAATAATAATAGGGTTGTTGTGATGGATGATTTTAGCTTTCCTAACAGAGTATTGTGTTCAGTTTTGGTCACCAAATTACAGGAAGGATATAAATAAGCTTGAAAGAGTGCAGAGAAGGTTTACAAGGATGTTGCCGGGACTTGAGAAACTCAGTTACAAGGAAAGGTTGAATAGGTTAGGACTTTATTCCCTGGAGCGTAGAAGAATGAGGGGAGATTTGATAGAGGTATATAAAATTATGATGGGTATAGATAGAGTGAATGTAAGCAGGCTTTTTCCACTGAGGCAAGGGGAGAAAAAAACCAGAGGACATGGGTTAAGGGTGAGGGGGGATAAGTTTAAAGGGAACATTGGGGGGGGGGCTTCTTCACACAGAGAATGGTGGGAGTATGGAATGAGCTGCCAGACGAGGTGGTAAATGCGGGTTCTTTTTTAACATTTAAGAATAAATTGGACAGATACATAGATGGGAGGTGTATGGAGGGATATGGTCCGTGTGCAGGTCAGTGGGACTAGGCAGAAAATAGTTCGGCACAGCCAAGAAAGGCCAAAGGGCCTGTTTCTGTGCTGTAGTTTTTCTATGGTTTCTATTGACTGGGATCTCCTCAGAGCAAGGGGTTTAGATGGGGCGGAGTTTGTTTGGTGTGTTCAGGAAGGTTTCCTGATGCAATATGTAAATAACCCAACCAGAGGAGAGGCTGTACTTGATCTGGTATTGGAAACCATCTGGAAATGAACCTGGTCAGGTGTCAGACCTCTTGGTGGAGAGCATTTTGGAGGTAGTGCCCACAAATCTATCTCCTTTACCATTGCACTGGAAAGGGATAGGAGCAGATAATTTGGGAAAATATTTAATTGGGGTAGGGGGAAATATGATGCTATTAGGCAGAAACATGGAAGCATAAACTGGGAGCAGATACTGTCAGGGAAATACACGGCAGAAATGTGGCAAATATTCAGGAAACAATTACATGACGTTTTACATAGGTCTGTTCCATTGAGGCAAGGAAAGGGTAAAATAACTATGCTGTACAAAGGATGTAGAACATCTAGTTGAAAAGAAAAGCTTATGAAAGGTTCAAGAAAATAGGTACTTTATACATTTCTACTTTCTATTTTATACTTTCTACTTTGGACTGTTAGAGCTGTAGAAAATTACAAGGTTGCCAGGAAGGAATTTAAGAATGAAATTAGAAAAGCTAGAAGGGGCTATGAGAAGGCCTTGGTGAGCAGGATTAAAAAAAACTGCAAGGTATTCTACATATATGTGAAGAGCAAGAGGATGAGCCATGTGAGACTAGGACCAATCAGGTGTTATAATGGAACCGTGCGCATGGAGTCGGAGGAGGTAGTGGGAGTGCTTAATGAATACATTGCTTCGGTGCTCACCAGGGAAAAGGACCTTGTCCATTGTGCAGATGACTGACAGTGGACTGAAATGTTTGTGCATATAGACATTAAGAAAGAGATGCGCTGAAGCTTTTGAAAAGCATTAAGTTGGATAAGTCACCGGGACCGGTTGAGATATACCCCAGGCTACTGTGAGAAGCGATGCAGGAGATTGCCGTGCTTCTGGCAATAATCTTTGTATCATCAATAGGGACAGGAGAAGTACCAGAGGATTGGAGGGTTGCAAATGTTGTTCCCTTGTTCATGAAAGGGAGTAGAGATAAGCCAGTAAATTACTTAAGTAGTGGACAAGATATTGGAGAAGATCCTGAGAGGCAGGATATATGAGCATTCGGAGAGACATAATCTGATTAGGGATGGTCAGCATGACTTTGTCAAGGACAGGTCATGCCTTACAAGCCTAATTGAATTCTTTGAGGAAGTAACAAACACATTGATGAAGGTAGAGCAGTGGATGTAGTGTATATGGATTTCAGTAAGGCATTTGATAAGGTTCCCAATGCAAGGCTCATTCAGAAAGTAAGGAGGCATGGGATCCAAGGAGACCTCACTTTGTGGATCCAGAATTGGCTTGCCCACAGAAGGCAAAGGATGGTTGTAAATGGTTCATATTCTGCATGGAGGTCGGTGAGTAGTGGTGTTCTGCAGCAAATAATTCTGGGAACCACCCTCTTTGTGATTTTTATAAATGACCTGGATGAAAAAATAGATGGGTGGGTTAGTAAGAAGATTAGGGATGTTGTGGATAGTCTGGAAGGTTTTAGAGGTTACAGGGGAACATTGATAAGATGCAGAACTGAGCTGAGAAGTGGCAGATGGAGTTCAACCCAGATAAGTGTGAAGTGGTTCATTTTTGAAGGTCAAATTTGAAGACAGAATATAATATTAATGGTAAGACTCTTGGTAGGGTGGAGGATCAGAGAGATCTTGGGGTCCATGTCCATAGGACACTCAAAGCTGCTGCACAGGTTGACAGAGTTGTTAAAAGGTATGTGGTGTGTTGGCCTTCATCAACCCCATGGGATTGAATTCAAGAGCCATGAGGTAACGTTGCAGCTATATAAGATCTTAGATGGACCCCACTTGGAGTACTATGTTCAGTTCTGGTCACCTCACCACAGGAAGGATGTAGATACTATAAAAAGACTGCAGAGGAGTTTTACAAGGATGTTGCCTGGATTTGGGAGCATACCTTATGAGACTAGGTTGAGTGAACTTGGCCTTTTCTCCTTGGAGCGACGGAGGATGAGAGGTGACTTGATAGAGGTGTATAAGATGATGAGAGGCATTGATCATGTGGATAGTCAGAGGCTTTTTCCCAGGGCTGAACTGGCTAACATGAGGGAGAATAGTTTTAAGGTGCTTGGAAGTAAGTACAGAGGGGATGTCAGGGGTAAGTTTTTCACACAGAGTGGTGGGTGCATGGAATGGGCTGCCAGCGACGGTGGTAGAGGTGGATAAAATAGGGTCATTTAAGACATTCTTAGATAAGTACATGGAGCTTAGAAAAATAGAGGGCTATATGGCAGGGAAAATCTGGGCAGTTTCTAGAGTAGGTTACATGGTCATCAGCGCAACGATGTGGGCCAAGGGGTCTGTAGTATGCTGTAGATTTCTATGTTCTATGTTTACTGCAGCAGGCCCTGAAAGGCTTGTGAATGTAGAGGGTAAAATGAATGCAGCAAGATGCAGGGAAATCCTGGAGGAAAACCTGACGCAGTCTGCAAGAGAACTGTAATTTGGGTGAAGATTTGTTTTCCAGCAACAATGACCCCAAGCATATAGTCAAAGCTACACAGGAGTGGCTTAAAAACAACAAAGTTAATACCCTGGACTGGCCAAGTCAGAGCCTATCCCTCAATCCAATTGAGAGTTTCTGGCTGAACTTGAAAAGGGCTGTTCAGTCACTAGCTCCATGCAACCTGAAAGAGCTTGAGCAGTTTTGTAAAGAAGAATGGGGAAAAATTGCAGTGTCCAGATGTGCAAAGCTGCTAGAGACCTATCTACACAGACTCAGGGCTGTAATTGCTGTCAAAGGTGCATCTACGAAATACTGACTTGAACGGGGTGAGTTGTTATGCAATTGATAGTTTCGTGTTAAATAATTGTAATAAATATCAACCAATTTGTAGAAATTTGTTTACACTTTTACATGAAAGAGACATTTTTGGTGATCAGTGTTAAAAAAAAGCCAGATTAATTCTACTGTGATTCAGTGTTGTAAAACAATAAAGCATGTAGGTTCTTCATTCGCCAGGGCATCAAAGGGTATGGGGAGAAGGCAGGGGTGTGGGGATGACTGGAAGAATTGGATCAGCCCATGATTGAATGGCCGAGAGACTCGATGGGCCGAATGGCCTATTTCTGCTCCTATATCTTATGGTCTTATTGTCTTAAATAAACTTCAGGAGTGGGGAGTGAATGCTTTTTATAAGCAATGATTATCTGTAGGGATATTACGGACAGATATGCAGGGACACTGATGACATATAGACTACAAGAAGATAAGAAGTACAAGCAGAATTAGGGCATTTGGCCCTTCGAGTCTGCTATGCCATATCATCATGGCTGATCCATTTACCCTCTCAGCCCCAATCTTCTCCTGCTTCCCCCCTCATCCATATCCCTTCATGCCCTGACCAATCAAGAATCTAAAAAACCTCTGCTTTAAATGTACATAAAGACTTGGCCTCCACAGCTGCCTGTGGCAATGAATTCTACAGATCCACCACTCTCAGGATAAAGAAATTCCTCCTCATCTCCATTCTAAAAGAATGCCCCTCTACTCTGAGGCTGTGTCCTCTGGTCTGGTCACCACAGAAAACATCATCTCCACATTCGCTCTGCCAATGCCTTTCACCGTTCAATAAGTTTCAATGAGGTCATCCCTCATTCTTCTGAATTCTAGTGAATACAGGCCCAGAGCCATCAAATGCTCTTCGTATGACAAGTTGTTCAATCTTGGAATAATTTTTTGAAGCTCCTTTGGAACTTCTCCAATTCCAGCACATACTTTCTAAGGTAAGGGGCCCAAAATTACTCACAATACTCCAAGTGAGGTCTCACCAGTGCTTTATAAAATCTTGCTTTTATATTCTTCTAATCTTCAAATGATTATTGCATTTGCCTTTCTCACCATAGACTCAAACTCAGGTGTCCCAAGTCCCCTTGCAGCTTCACAGTTTTTAATTTTCTCTTCTTTTAGAAAATAGTCAACCCTTTTATTTCTTCTACCAATGTTCATGACCATACACTTTCCATCTACTACTTCTTTGCCCATTTCCTAATCTGTCTGAGCCCATTTGTAGCCTCTCTACTTCCTCAAAACTACCTCCCTATCCACCTATCTTCATATGGTCCTCAAACTTTCGTCATTCCCCCCAAATCATTGACATATAAGATAACGATAAGCAGTTCCAACAAATATCCCTGCAGAATACCACTAGCAACTGGCAGCCAACCAGAAAAAGGCTCCCTCTTTTTGCCTCCTGCCAAATCAGCCACTGCTTTATCCATGCGAGTATCTTTCCCGTAACACCATGGACTCATAACTTGTTAATCCACCTCATGCGTGGCACCTTGTCAAAGACCTTCTGGAAATCCAATGACACAAATCAACCAATTCCTCTTTGTCTTTCCAGCTTGCTATTTCTTCAAAGGATTCCAACAGATTTGTCAGGCAAGATTTTCTCTTGAGGAAACCATGCTGACTACAGCCTCTTTTATCATGTACCTCCAAGTACCCTGAAACCACATCCTTAATAATCGACTGCAACATCCTGCACAATATGCTTGAAAGATCTTTACCAATGCTTGCAAAATCTCTTCAGCCCAACTCTTTCAGAACCCTGGGGTGGACACCATCTGCTCCAGCTGTCTTATCTGCAGTTTTCATAACTTTCAGTTTCCCTAGAATCTTTTCCCTAATAATGACAAATTCACACACTTCTGACACTTGATCTTCCTGCATACTGTGAGGGTCTTCCATTTCCTTCTCCCCCATTACTACCTCTCCAGCATGGGTTTCCAGTGGTCTAATATCCACTCCCACCTCTCTTTTACACTTGATATAAAAGCCAAAGAAATGAATGGAATTTCTGGAAACAATTCAGAAGACAGAGGATATATACATTCCAAGGAGGAAAAAATATTCTAAAAGCAAGATGAAACAACCATGGTTAATAAGAGAAGTCGAAGCTATCTAAGAGCTAAAGAGAGAGACTGTAATAGAGCAAAAATTAGTGGGATTTCAGAGGATTGGGAAGCTTTTAAATACAACAGAAGGCAACTAAAACAGTAATTGAGAAGGTAAATTGGGATATGAAGCTAAGCTAGCCAATAATATTAAAGAGGAAATCAAAAGTTCCTTCAAATACATAAAGTGTAAAAGAGAGGCTAGAGTGGATATCAGAACAGTTGAAAATGATGCAGGAGAGGTAGTAATGTGGGGGGGGCAAGGAAATGGCAGACAAAATGAAGTATTAATTTGCATCAGTCTTCAATGCGGAAGTCACTAGCAGTATGGAGGAAGTTCCAGGTGTCAGCGGTATGAAATGTGGGAAGTTACCATTACTAGGAAGCCGATTATTGCGAAACTGAATGGTCTGAAGGTAGATAAGTCACCTGGACCAGATGGTGTACACCCTAGCGTTCTGAAAGTCATGGCTGAAGAGATCGTGAAGGCATTAGCAATGATTCGTCATGAACCATTAGATTCTGCAAGGTTCCAGAAGACTGGAAAATTACAAATGTCACTCCACTCTTCAAGAAGGGATGGAGGCAGGAGAAAGAAAACTATAGGCCAGTTTGTTTGACCTCCGTTTTTGGGAATATGTTGGTTTCAATTATTAAGGATGAGGTCTCAGGGCTGTAGTCAGCATGGTTTCCTCAAGCAAAAATCTTGCCTGATAAATCTGTTGGAATTCTTTGAAGAAATAACAAGCAGGATAGACAAGGGAGAATTGGTTGATGTTGTGTACTTGGATTTTCAGAAGGCCTTTGACAAGGTGCCACACGTGAGACTGCTTAACATGCTACAAGCCCACAGGATTTAAGGAAATATTCTGCAATGAATAAAGCAGTGGCTGATTGGCAGGAGGCAAAGAGTAGGAATAAAGGAAGCCTTTTCTGAATGGCTGCCAGAGACTGGTGGTGTTCCACAGGGGTCTGTGTTGGGGCCGATTCTTTTTATGTTATTATTCAATGATTTGGATAATGAAATTGATGGCTTTGTTGCAAAGTTTGCAGATGATATGAAAATATTTAGAGGGGCAGGTAGTTTTGCAGAAGTGGAGAGGCTACAGAAGGACCCATTCTGATTCAAAGAATAGGCAAATAAATGACAGATGGAATACAGTGTCGGGAAGTTTATCGTCATGCACTTTGGTTGAAGAAATGAATGGGTTAATTGCTTTCTAAATGGAGAGAAAATACAAAAATCTGAGGTGCAGAGGGGCCTGGGATTCCTTGTGCAGGATTCCCTCAAGGTTAATTTGCAGTTTGGGTCTGTGGTGAAGAAGGCAAATGCCACGTTAATATTCATTTCAAGAGGACCAGAATGTAACAGCAGGGATGTTATGTTGAATCTTTATAAAGCACTGGGAAGTCCCACTTGGAGTATTGTGAGCAGTTTTGGGCTTCTTATTATAGAAAGGATGTGCTGAAACTGAAGAAGGTTCAAAGGAGGCTAACGAAAATGATTCCAGGATTGAATGGCTTGTCATGTGAAGAGCATATGATGGCTCTGGGTCTGTATTCACTGGAGTTCAGAAGAATGAGAGGTGAGCTGCTTGAAACCTACCCAATGCTGAAAGAATTTCATAGAGTGGATGTGGAGAGGATGCTCCCTATTGTGGGAAAGTCTAAGATCAGAGGACACAGCCTCAGAATGGAGAGGCTTCCTTTTAGAATGGAGATGAGGAGGAATTCCTTTAGGTAAGAGTGAATCTATGGAATTATTTGCCACAGGCAGCTGTGAAGTCCTATCTTTATATATAAAGCAGAGTTTAGAAGATTCTTGATTGGTCAGGGCATGAATGGGTATGGGGAAAAGGCAGGATTGGGTCTGAGAGGAAAATTGGATCGGCCATGGTGAAATGGCAGAGCAGATTTGATGGTCTAATACTGATCCTATATCTTATGGTCTCATGGTCTTTATGACAGCGAGAAACATTTGATATTCTTTATAATACTATTGGCTAGCTTACCTTTGTTTTCCATCTTTACCTTCTTAATGACTTTTTAGTTGCCTTCTCTTGCTTTATAAAGATGGCTAATCCTCCAATTTTACACTAAATTTTACCCTATTATATGCCTCTCTTTGGCTTTTATGTTGGCTTTGATTTCCCCGAATAGCCACAGATGTATCACCATGCATTTAGAATACTTCTTCCTCCTTGAGATGTAAATATCTGAAGCCTTCCAAATTGCTTCCAGGAATTCCAGCCATTGCTGCAGTGCCAACGTCCCTGCCTGTCACAATGGGATGCTGGTAACGGACCCAAATGTGAGACACAGACACTGAAGTACAGGGAACAGGACTTGACTAGAGTAGGGACGTGACAGGATACAAACAAGGAGCGGGGACAAGAATGCAGACTTGGGCTATGGGCATGGACGAGACAGGAAACCTAAACAAGGAACTATGCACTAGGAGCCTGGGCTTGGGCTCCAAGCCAGAGACTGGACAAGGACCCAGAACCTGGGTCTTGCCTCGGGCTCAGGCCACAGAACCAGGCAAGGACATGACATGACTACGGGACAAGACGTGGCTGGGGTCTAGAGGTTTGGGGCTGCAGGCTAGGGTCTTGTTCTTGAGGCTTGAGGCTGGGGTCTTGGTCTTCAGGCTTGAGGCTGGGGTCTTGGTTTTGAGGCTTGAGGCTGGGGTTTTGGGTCTTGAGGCTTGAGTCTGGGGTCTTGGACTTGAGGCTTGAGGCTGGGGTCTTGGGTCTTGAGGCTTGAGGCTGGGGTCTTGGAGCTTCTCCTGGGCAGGACGCGGAACTCCACCCCACGGAGGCAAGGGACAGGAAGGGACAGAACCAACTGCAGGGTAACGGCAATTATGGCCTGGCTTACCCAATGGAGGCAAGGACAGGAAAGGAGCTCAATCCGGGGTGGCTCTGAGTCTCGGGACAGCCAGCAACCTTGGTTGGCTACAGAAACGGCCGAATCCATACCACGATGACTGCTCCGACGAGTGGCAACAAGGCTCCATGAAACGGTGGTCCTACAACCAGGCCTAAAGATCACAAAAGGTTTCACTAGCCTTCCGTCAGAGGCTGCTCCAAGAGGGACTGACGAGACAAACCAGCAGCTCACACTCAACCCCAAGGCTACTTATATTCCAAGCCTCAAGATGGGAATCAGGTGCCTATGCTTAACTCAATCAAAACAAGTGACACTGAGGACAATTACGAGGGGAACTGAGGACAGATATGCGGGGACGCTGACAACAGATATGCAGGGACACCTAGGACAGCTATGCAGGGGGAGTGAGGACAGATATGCTGCTATACTGAGGTCAGATATGCATGGACAGTCGGAACAGATATCCGGGGACACAGAGGACAGATATGTTGGGAAACTGACGATCGATATGCAGGGAGACAGATATGCAGGGAATCTGAGGAGAGATGTACAGGGACACCATGGACAGATATTCAGGGACACTGAGGTCAGGTATGTGAGAACACCAAGTAGAGATATACAGTGACAGTGAGGACAAATGGTCAAGGCACTGAGAACAGATTAGCAGTGACACTGTGTAAAGATATGCAGGGACACAGTGGACAGGTATACGGGGACACTGAGGACAGATATAGGGGCACACTGAGGAAAGATATGCGGGGTCACTAAGGCAAGATATGCCTTGTTACTGAGGAGATTATGTGGGGTCATAGAAGGCAGATACGCAGGGATATTGAGAACAGAACCGAAGGGACAGTGAGGACAGATATGCTGGGACACTGAGGACAGATATCCAGAGAAGCTGAGGACAGACTTGCAGGGACACAGAGGACAGATATAGATGGACACTGAGGACAGATATGCAGGGC
Source organism: Mobula hypostoma (assembly GCF_963921235.1). Classification (NCBI taxonomy): domain Eukaryota; kingdom Metazoa; phylum Chordata; class Chondrichthyes; order Myliobatiformes; family Myliobatidae; genus Mobula; species Mobula hypostoma. Next base: position 115,910,983 of record NC_086108.1, read on the forward strand.
CGTGGAGGACAGATGTACGGGATCACTGAGGACAGATATGCGGGGGTCACTGGGGACAAATACGTAAGGATATTGACAACGGAATCGCAATGATAGCGAGGACATATATGTTGGGATATGGAGGGACACGGAGGATGGATATACAGGGACCCTCAAGACAGATATGCAGGTACACTGAGGAGGGATATGCAGAGTCACTGAGGACAGATATGCAGGGTCACGGAGCACAAATATGCAGGGACACTGTGAACAGATATGCAGGGATACTGAGATCGGATATGCTGGGAAACTGTGGGCAGATATGCTGGAACACTCTGAACAGATATGCCTGTCCACTGTGGACAGATATGTAGAGCCACTGCAGACAAATATGCGGGGATCCTGAGATCAGTTGTACAGGGACACTGAGGACAGATATGTGGCGACTCTGAGGACATTGATGCAGAACACTGAGGACAGATGTTCAGGGACACTGAGGACAGATGTTCAGGGACACTGAAGGCAGATATGTGGAGACACGCTGGACAGATATACCGGGACACTCAGGACTGTTGTACAGGGACACTGAAGACAGTTATACAGGGACATTAAGGACAGATATTTATGCAGGGACACTGAGAACAGATTTTCAGTTCACTGAAGACAAATATGAAGGGACACTGGTGACAGATGTACAGGGAAGATGACGACGCATATGCAGGGAGATTGAGGACAGATATGTAGGGACACTGAGAACAGATATTCAGGGCACAGAGGACAGATTTTCAGAGGTACTGCGGACAGATAGGGAGGTACACTGAGGTCGGATATGTAGGAAACTGTGTAGGGATATGCAGGGACTCTAAGAACAGATATGCATGACAGTAAGGACAGATATGCAAGGACACTGAGGACAGATATGCTGGGGAATCGTAGACAGATACGCTGGGACGCTCTGGATAGACATGTCGGGCCACTTAGGAAAGATGTACAGGGACACTGAGAACAGATATGTAGGGACACAGAGGACAGATATGTTGGGAAACAGAATACAGATATGCAGGGACACAGAACTCAGATAGGCATGGACGCAGAATAGACATGGAGGGACACAGAGAGCAGATGTGCATGAACACTGAGGTGAGGTATGTGAGAACACCAACCAGAGATATGCAGGGACAGTGAGGACAGATATGGGGGGAGACTGAGGACAGATATATGGGGAAACTGATGTCCGATATGCAGGGATCCTGAGGAGAGAGGTACAGGAACACTAAGAGCAGATGTACAGGAATAATGAGGATAGACATGCAGGGAAACAGAAATGCATGACAGTGAGGACAGATGTGCAGGGACACTGAGGACGGATATGCCTGGAAACTGTAAACAGATATGCTGGGACACCTGGACAGACACACAGGCCCATTGTGGACAGACATGCAGAGACATTGAGGTCAGGTATGTGAGAACGCATAGGAGAAATATGCAGGGACAGTGAGGAAAAGGGATTGAGGCATTGAGAACAGATTTGCATTGACACTGAGGACAAATATGTAGGTACACTGAGGACAGATGTTCAGGGACACAAAGGGCAGATATGCTGGATAATGAGGACAGATATGCAGCAATACTAAGGAAATATTTGCAGGGGCACTGGGTACAGATGTTCGGGGCGACTGAGGACCGAATGCAGATACTCTGAGTACAGATATTCAGGGGAAACGTAGACAGATATGCGGGAACACAGAGAACAGATATGCAGGGAAACTTCTGATAGATATGTAGAGACACTGAGGACAAATACGCAGGGACCCTGAGTTCAGTTTTACAGGGACACTGAGGACAGATATATGGCGACGCTGAGGACATTTATGTAGGAGTACTGTGAACTTATATGCAGGGGGGGCCAGATGATAGATATTCAGGGGCACTGAGGACAGGTATGTCGGCAGACTGAAGACAGATATGCGGGGCATTCTGGACAAGTATGTAGCAACACAGGAAAGATGTACAGGGACACCGAAGGCAGATATGGAGGGACACTGAGGACATATATGCAGAGTAGTGGGCACAGATATGCAGGGTAACTGAGGTGAGGTATGTGAGAACACCATGAAGGGATATACAGGGACACAGAGGACAGGTATGTGGTGATAGTGCAGACAAATGGTCGGGGCACTGAGAAAAGACTAGCAGTGACACTGACGACAGATATGCAGGGACACTATGGACAGATATACAGGGACACTAAGAACAGACATGCGGGTTCACATAGGGCATATACACGGGGTCACTGAGGACAGATTCGCAGAGATATTGAGAACAGATATGCAGGGACACTGAGGTAGGGTATGTGAGATCCCCAAGGAGAGATATGCCGGGACATAGTGGACAGATATGCGGGGAAACTGAGAACAGATACATGGGGATACTGAGAACAGATATACAGAGACACTGAGGACAGATATGCGGGGTCACAGAGGATAGATGTGTTTGGCTGCTGAGCACAAAAATGCAGGGATGCTGAGGATAGATATTCTAGGACACTGTGGGGTGATATATGGGGATGCTGAGGACAGATGTTCAGGGACGCTGAGGACAGATATGCAGGGACAATCAGGTCAGATATACGGGGACACTGGCGACAGATATGTAGGGACACTGAGCACAGATAAATGGGGACACTGAGGACAGATATGGAAGGACACTGCGGAGAGATATGCAGGGACACATGGAACACATACGTAGGGACACGGGACAGATAAGCGGGGACATTGAAAACAGATATGTGGGGATACTGAGGACAGATATGCAGGGACATTGAGGACAGATATAAGGCCACACAGAGGACAGATATGCAGCGACACTGAGGGGAGATATGCGGGGACACCGAGGAAAGGTATATGGGGAAACTGAGGACCGATTTCCAGGGACCCTGTGGAAGGATGTACAGGGACACTAAGGGCAGATATACAGGGATAGTGAGGACACATGTGCAGGGACACTGAGGACAGATACCCAGAGACAATTATGACAGATGTATCGGGACTCTAAGGACAGATAACTAGGGACATTGAGGACAGATATGTAAGGACCCTGGGGACGGATATCCATGGACACTAAGAAGAAACAAGCAGGGAAGCAGAGGCCGAATATGAAGGGAATTGAACACGCATGTGCAGGGATACTGAGGACAGGTATACAGGGACTCTGAGGACAGAGATGCTGGGACGCTGAGGACAGATGTGCTTTGACACTCTGGAGAGATATGTGGGGACGCTGAGGACAGATATGCGGCGACACAGGGGACAGATATTCAGGAAAACTGAGGACAGGTATACAGGGAATTGAACACGCATGCACAGGGATACTGAGGACAGGTATACAGGGAATTGAACACGCATGTGCAGGGATACTGAGGACAGGTATACAGGGAATTGAACACACATATGCAGGGATACTGAGGACAGGTATACAGGGAATTGAACACGCATATGCAGGGATACTATGGACAGGTATACAGGGACTCTGAGGACAGAGATGTGGGGACGCTGAGGACAGATATGCGGCGACACAGGGGACAGATATTCGGGAAGACTGAGGACAGGTATGCAGAGACACTGTGGACAGATATGCAGGGACACTGAGGAGTGATGTGCTTGGCTGCTGGGGACAGATATGTGGGAACGCTGAGGACAAATTAGCGGGGACACTTTGGAGAGATATGTGGGGACACTGCAGATAGATATGCGGGAACGGTGAGGACAAATATTCAAGGACGCTGAGGACAGACATACAGGGACACTGAGGACAGATATACATTGATAATGAGTGCAGATATGCAGGGACACTGGGGACAGATATCTGGGGAGGCTGAGGACAGTTATGTGGTGACGCTGTGTACAGATATGCAAGGACGATGGGGACAGGTATGCAGGGATATTGAGAACAGATATGCAGGGACAATGAGGATAGATTACCTGGGAGAGTGTGGTCCCACAGAGGACCGATATCCGGGGACACTGGGGACAGATATGCGGGGAAACTGACAACCAATATGCCGGGACATTGAAAAGAGATGTGCAGGGATGCTGAGGACAGATATGTGGGGATACTGAAGACAAATATTCCGTTCACCGAAGACAGATATGAAGGGGCACTGGTGATAGAGGTACAGGGTCCCGCAAGACAGATATGCAGGTATATTGAGGACGGATATACAGGGACACTGAAGACAGATATACGGGGACATAGTGGACAGATAGGCAGGTACACTGAGGTCGGATATGCAGGGACATAGTGGACAGATAGGCAGGTACACTGAGGTCGGATATGTATGAAAACTGTGTAGAGATATGCAGGGACACTGGGGTCGGATATGCAGGGAAATAGTGGACAGATAGGCAGGTACACTGAGGTCGGATATGTATGAAAACTGTGTAGAGATATGCAGGGACACTGGGGTCGGATATGCAGGGACATAGTGGACAGATAGGCAGGTACACTGAGGTCCGATATGTACGAAAACTGTGTAGAGATATGCAGGGACACTGAGGACAGATATGCATGACAGTGAGGACAGATAGGCAGGTACACTGAGGTCGGATACGTACGAAAACTTTGTAGAGATATGCAGAGGCACTGAGGACAGATATGCATGACAGTGAGGACAGATATGCGGGGTCACTGAGTACAGATATCTGATGTCATTGAGGATAGGTATGTGGGGTCACTGAGGATAGATATTCGGGGACACAGAGGACCGATATGCATGAATGTTGAGGTCTGACATGCACAGAAACTGAGGACAGATATGTGGACACACAGTTAACAGATAAACAGGAAACTGAGGACAGCTATGCGGTGTCACTGAGGACAGATACTCAGGCATACTGAGAACAGATATGCAAGGACACTGGGGACATATAGGCGGTGACACTGAGGACAGATATGCGAGGATGCTGAAGAAAGATATTTGGGGACGCTGAGGACAGATACGCATCAAATCTGAGAACAGATATGCAGAGACAGTGAGGACAGATAGGCAGTGATACTGACGACAGATCTACAGGGACGCTGAGGACATGTATTCTGGGACACGGAGGAGAGATATGCGGGGACACAGAGCACAGATATCCTGGGAAAGTGTGGCCAGATATACAGGGACACTAAGGACAGATATGCAGAGCCAATGAGACCAGATGTGCGGGGACACAGAGGACAGATATATAGGGAGACTGAGGACAGATATGCAGTGCCACAGAGGACTGATATGCAGCTATACTGCGGATAGAAATGCAGGTACACTGAGATCAGGTATGGAGGAAAACTGCGGACAAATATGCTGGGACAGTCTGGACAGACATGAAGGGCCACTGTGGACAGATATGCAGAGACAGTGACTTCAGCTATGTGAGAACACAACAGAGCTATATGCAGAGACACTGAGGACAGATGTACAGGGACTGAGGACAGAAACGTGGGGATGCTGAGGAGAGATATGCAGCGACAATAACAGCAGATAAGCCAGGAGAATGAGAACGGATATGTGGGCACACACAAAGGATAAACCTTCAGGTACACTGACGACAGATATCCGGGAACACTGAACACAGATATAAAGTGATACTGAAGAGAGATATACATCGACACTGAGGAGAGATATATAGGGAAAATGAAAGATGTGGCAGGGACAGGGGACAGTTATGCAGGAATACTGAGGACAGATGTACAAAGACACTAAGGACAGATAGGCAAAGACACTGAGTACAGACAGATATACGGGGAATCTGACAACAGATATGCGGGGAAATTGACGGCCGATATGCCGTCACTGAGGAGAGATGTGCAGGGACAGTGAGGACAGATATGCAGGGACAATGAGGACAGTTCACGTGCGAGAGTGGACACACAGACGACCGATATCCAGGGACACTGAGGACAGATATGCGGGGAAACTGACGACCAATATGCAGGGACATTGAGGAGAAATGTGCAGGGAGACTGAGGGCAGATATGCAGGGACACTGAGGAGAGGTGTACAGGGACACTGTTGATAGATATGCAGGGACACTGAGGTCAGATATGTGAGAACACCATAGAGTGATATGCGGTGACAGTGAGGAATGTTGGTCGGGGCTCTGAGAACAGATTAGCAGTGACACTGAGGAGAGATATGCAGGGACAATGTTGGCATATATGAGGGGACACTGAGGACAGAAAAGCTGGGAAACTAAACATAGATATGTGGGGTCAATGAAGTCAGATCCGTAGAGACACTGGGGACAGATATGCAGGGAAACTTAGGGCAGTTATGCGGGCAAACTGAGGACAGATGTGCAGGGGCACTGAGTACAGACAGGCAGTGACACTGAGGACAGATATTTGGGGTGCTAAGGACAGATATGCGGGGACATTGAGCACAGGTATATGGTGTCAATGAGGACAGATATATGGGGTCACTGAGGACACATGCGGAGACACATCCGATATGCTTCGACACTGAGGACCAGAGACACTGAGGACTGATAATCGGGGACACTGAAGACATAGATGCAGCGACACTGAGCACCAATATACAGGGACACTGAGGTCAGATATGCATGGGCAATGTGCATAGCTATGAAGGGAAACTGAGTACAGATATCCACGGAGCTCAGGTCTGATATGCATGGAGTAATGACAGATATGCAGGGACTGAGTTACAGATATGCAGTAACACTGTGGACAGGTATGGAGGGACACTGTGGACAGGTATGGAGGGACGGTTAAGACTGATATGCAGTAACACTGTGGACAGGTGTGGGTGGGACAGTTAAGACTGATATGCAGTAACACTGTTGACAGGTATGGAGGAACACTGTGGACTGGTGTACAGGGACACTGTGGACAGGTATGGAGGGACAGTGAATACTGATATGCAGTAACACTGTTGACAGGTATGGAGGGACAGTGAAGACTGATATGCAGTAACACTGTTGACAGGTATGGAGGGACACTGTGGACAGGTATGGAGGGACAGTTAAGACTGATATGCAGTAACACTGTGGACAGGTGTGGGTGGGACAGTGAAGATAACACTGTGGACAGGTATACAGAGACACTGAGGACAGATATGCAGGCAGAACGTGCACAAATATGCAGGGAAACTGAGTACATATGTGGAGAGAGCTGAAGTCGACGTGCGGGATCACCGAGGACAGATATGCAGGGATACAGAGAACAGATCTGAAGGGACTGTATGGACAGATGTACAAGGACACTAAGGACAGATGTACACGGACATTGAAGACAGGTATGCAGGGACTGAGGACTGATATGCAGGGACTGATGACTGATATGCAGGGACTGATGACTGATATGCAGGGACTGAGGACAGATTTGCAGGACTGAGGACAGATATGCAGGGATACTGAGGCGAGATATGCGTGGACACTGAGGAAAGATATGCATCGACACTGAGGACAGGTATGCAGTCACACTGAGCACAGATGTGCTGGGCACTGAGGACAGTTGTGCAGTGACACGGAGGACAAATATCAGCGACATTGAGGACAGATATACAGGGAGACTGTGGCCTGATGTACAAGAACAGTGAAGACAGATGTACAGGGACACTGAAGACATCTCACCAGGGGTACTGAGGACAAATATTCAGTAACATTGAAGACAGATATATATGGATACTGAGGACTGCAGCAAACTGAGGACAGATACGCAGCGACACTGAGTAGAAATATCCTGGAACACTGACGACAGATATGCAAGGACAGTGAAGACAGAGATCTTGGAACACTGAGGACAGATATGTGGGGATGCTGAGGACAAATATGAAGGGACGCTGAGGTGAGATCTGCAGAGATACTGAGGACAGATATGCAGGGTCACCGAAAAAGATGCGCTGTGCCGCTGCTGACAGATATACATGGATACTGAGGACTGATATGGAGGGAGACTGTGGACAAGTGTGCAGGGACCCTGAGGACAGATATGCAGGGATGCTGAGGACAGATGTGCAGATAAATTGAGCACAGATGTGCAGGGAACTTAGGTTAGATATGCAGTGACACTAAGGACAGATAGGAAGGGGGTCTGAGGACATATATGCAGGGACGCTGAGGCTTGATATGCAGGGAACCTTTGGACAGACATGTAGGGTTGCTACGGACAGATACAGTGGTATGCAAAAGTTTGGGCACCCCTGGTCAAAACTTCTGTTACTGTGAATAGCTAAGCAAGTAAAAGATGACCTGATTTCCAAAAGGCATAAAGTTAAAGATGACCCATTTCTTTAATATTTTAAGCAAGAAAACATTTTTATTTCCATTTTCTGCAGTTTGAAAATAACAAAAAAAGGAAAAGGGCCCGAAGCAAAAGTTTGGGCACCCTGCATGGTCAATACTTAATAACACCCTCTTTAGCAAGTATCACAGCTTGTAAACACTTTCTGTAGCCAGCTAAGAGTCTTTCAATTCTTGTTTGGCAGATTTTCGCCCATTCTTCCTTGCAAAAGTCTTCTAGTTCTGTGAGATTCTTGGGCTGCTCTTTTAGGGTCTATCCACAGATTTTTGATGATGTTTAGGTCGGAGGACTGTGAGGGCCATGGCAAAACCTTCAGCTTGCGCCTCTTGAGGTAGTCCATTGTGGATTTTGAGGTGTGTTTAGGATCATTATCCTGTTGTAGAAGCCATCCTCCTTCACCCTCAGCTGTCTTACAGATGGTGTGATATTTGCTTCCAGAATATGCTGGTATTTAATTGAATTCATTCTTCCTTCTGCCAGTGAAATGTTCCCCGTGCTACTGGCTGCAACACAAGCCTAAAGCATAATTGATCCACCCTCCTGCTTAACAGTTGGAGAGGTGTTCTTTTCATGAAATTCTGCACCCCTTTTTCTCCAAATATACCTTTGCTCATTGCAGCCAAAAGGTTCTATTTTAACTTCATCAGTCCACAGGAATTGTTTCGAAAATGCATCAGGCTTGTTCAGATGTTCCTTTGCAAAGCTCCGACGCTGAATTTTGTGGTGAGGACACAGGAAAGGTTTTCTTCTGATGACTCTTCCATGAAGATCATATTTGTGCAGGTGTTGCTGCACAGTAGAAGAGTGAACCACCACTCCAGAGTCTGCTAAATTGTAGAACCGTAGAACCATAGAACCATAGAACAGCACAGTAAACAGGCCATTTGGCCCTTCTAGTCTGTGCCAAAACGTTATTCCGCTAGTCCCATTGACCTGCATCCAATCCATAACCCTCCAGACCTCTCCCCATCCATGTACCTATGCAATTTATTCTTAAAACTTAAGAGTGGGCCCGCATTTATGTTCGATGGCAGCTCGTTCCACACTTCCACCACTCTCTGAGTGAAGAAGTTCCCCCCTAATGTTCCCCCTAAACCTTTCCCCTTTCACCCTAAAGCCATGTCCTCTCATATTTATCTCTCCTAATCTAAGTGGAAAGAGCCTATTCACATTTACTCTGTCTATACCCCCCCCCCATAATTTTGTAAACCTCTATCAAATCACCCCTCATTCTTCTACGCTCCAAGGAATAAAGTCCTAACCTGTTCAATCTTTCCCTGTAACTCAACGCTTGAAGACCCGGCAACATCCTAGTAAATCTTCCCTGCACTCTTTCAATCTTACTAATATCCTTCCTATACTTAGGTGACCAGAACTGTACACAATACTCCAAATTAGGCCCCACCAACATCTTGTACAACTTCTCCATAACCTCCCAACTCCTATACTCAATACTTTGATTTATGAATGCCAGGAAGCCAAAAGCTTTCTTTACAACCCTGTCTACCTGTGACGCCACTTTCAGGGCATTATGTATCTGAACTCCCAGATCACTTTGTTCCTCCGCAGTCCGCAGTGCCCTACCATTGACTGCATATGTCCTACACCATCTTCCTGAAGATCTTTTGCAGTCAAACGGGGGTTTTGATGTGCCTTTCTAGCAATCCTACGAGCAGTTCTTTTGGACGTCTTCTTGGTCTTCCAGACTTCAACTTGACCTCCACCGTTGTTGTTAACTGCTATTTCTTAATTACATTACGAACTGAGGAAACGGCTACCTGAAAACGCTTTGCTATCTTCTTATAGCTTTCTCCTGCTTTGTGGGCATCATTTGTTTTAATTTTCAGAGTGCTATGCAGCTACTTAGAGGAGCCCATGGCTGCTGATTGTTGGGACAAGGTTTGAGGAGTCAGGGTATTTATAAAGCCTTGAAATTTGCATCACCTGGCCTTTCCTAACGATGACTGTGATCAAGCCATAGCCCTAACAAGCTAATTAAGGTCTGAGACCTTAGTAAAAGTTGTCTGAGAGCTCAAATCTCTTGGGGTGCCCAAACTTTTGCATGGTGCTCCTTTCCTTTTTTTCACTCTAAAATTGTACAAAACAAAAATAATACACGAATCTTGCTTAAAATGTTGAAAAGAATGTTTCATCTTTAACTTTATGACTTTTGGAGATCAGTTCATCTTCTACTCACTTAACTATTCACAGTGGCAGAAATTTTGACCAGAGGTGCCCAAACGTTTGCATGCCACTGTATGCAGAGAGAATGTGCACAGATATGCAGTTAAACTGAGCACAGATGTGCAGGGATATGTGGTCAGATATGCAGGAGCACTGAGGACAGATGTACATCAACACTGAGGACAGATATGCCGATATACTGAAGTATGCCGATATGCAGGAAGATTGAGGGCATATAAGAAGGTAGACTGAGGACCTGTATGCAGGGACAGTGAGAGCAGATGTACAGGGAGACTGAGGAAAGATGTACAAGGGCACTGAGCACAGATTGACAGGGACACTGAGGACACATGACAAGGGACACTGACGACAAATATTCAGGGCCACTGAGAAAATTATGCGGGGGCGCTGAAGACAGATATGTGTGGACACTGAGCACTGATATGCAGGGAGACTGTGGACAGATATGCAGGGACACTAAGGACAAACGTACACGGACACTGAGGACATATATGACCATAAGACCATAAGACAAAGGAGCAGAAGTAGGCCATTCGGCCCATCGAGTCTGCTCCACCATTTTATCATGAGCTGATCCATTTTATCCTATTTAGTCCCACTGCCCCGCCTTCTCACCATAACCTTTGATGCCCTGGCTACTTAGATACCTATCAATCTCTGCCTTAAATACACCGAATGACTTGGCCTCCACTGCTGCCCGTGGCAACAAATTCCATAGATTCACCACCCTCTGACTAAAAAAATTTTTTCGCATTTCTGTTCTGAAAGGGTGCCCTTCAATCCTGAAGTCATGCCCTCTCGTACTAGACTCCCCCATCATGGGAAACAACTTTGCTACATCCACTCTGTCCATGCCTTTTAACATTCAAAATGTTTCTATGAGGTCTCCCTTCATTCTTCTAAACTCCAAGGAATACAGTCCAAGAGCAGACGAACGTTCCTCATATGTTAACCCTCTCATTCCCGGAATCATTCTAGTGAATCTTCTCTGTGCCCTCTCCTACGTCAGCACATCCTTTCTTAAATAAGGAGACCAAAACTGCCACAGTACTCCAAGTGAGGTCTCACCAGCGCCTTATAGAGCCTCAACATCACATCCCTGCTCCTATACTCTATTCCTCTAGAAATGAATGCCAACATTGCATTCGCCTTCTTCACTACTGACTCAACCTGGAGGTTAACATTAAGGGAATCCTGCACGAGGACTCCCAAGTCCCGTTGCATCTCAGAACTTTGAATTCTTTCCCCATTTAAATAATAGTCTGCCCGTTTATTTTTTCTGCCAAAGTGCATAACCATACACTTTCCAACATTGTACTTCATTTGCCACTTCTCTGCCCATTCTTCCAATCTATCCAAGTCTCTCTGCAGACTCTCCATTTCCTCAGCACTACCGGCCCCTCCACCTATCTTCGTATCGTCAGCAAACTTAGCCACAAAGCCATCTATTCCATATTCCAAATCGTTGATGTATAATGTAAAAAGAAGCGGCCCCAACACTGATCCCTGTGGAACACCACTGGTAACTGGCAGCCAACCAGAATAGGATCCCTCTATTCCCACTCTCTGTTTCCTGCCAATCAGCCAACGCTCTATCCATGTATGTAACTTTCCTGTAATTCCATGGGCTCTTATCTTGTTAAGTAGCCACATGTGTGGCACCTTGTCAAAGGCCTTCTGAAAATCCAAATATACAACATCCACTGCATCTCCCTTGTCTAGCCTACTGGTAATTTCCTCAAAAAATTGTAATAGGTTTGTCAGGCAGGATTTTCCTTTAAGGAATCCATGCTGAGTTCTGCCTATCTTGTCATATGCCTCCAGGTACTCTGTAACCTCATCCTTGACAATCGACTCTAACAACTTCCCAACCACGGATGTCAAGCTAACAGGTCTATAGTTTCCTTTTTGCTTCCTTGCTCCCTTCTTAAATAGCGGAGTGACATTTGCAATCTTCCAGTCTTCCTGAACCATGCTAGAATCTATCGACTTTTGAAAGATCATCACTAATGCCTCCGCAATCTCCACAGCTACTTCCTTCAGAACACGAGGGTGCATTCCATCTGGTCCAGGAGATTTATCGACCTTTAGCCTATTCAGCTTCCTGAGTACTTTCTCTGTCGTAATTGTGACTATGCACACTTCTCTTCCTTGCCACCCTTGAGTGTCCGGTATCCTGCTGTCTTCCTCAGTGAAGACTGATGCAAAATACTTGTTCAGTTCCTCTGCCATCTCCTCATCTCCCATTACAATTTCTCCGTATCATTTTCTATCGGTCCTATATCTACTCTCACCTGTCTTTTACTCTTTATATACTTGAAAAAGCTTTTAGTATCCTCTTTGATATTATTTGCTAGTTTCCTTTCATAGTTAATCTTTTGTCTCTTAATGACCTTCTTGGTTTCCTTTTGTTAAGGTTTTAAAAACTTCCCAATCCTCTGTTTTCCCACTAATTTTGGCTTCCTTGTACGCCCTCTCCTTTGTTTTAACTTTGGCCTTGACTTCTCTTGTCAACCACGGTTGCAGCCTTTTTCCACTCGAAAATTTCTTCTTTTTTGGAATATACCTGTCTTGCACATTCCTCATTTCTCGCATAAACTCCAGCCACTGCTGCTCTGCTGTCTTTCCCGCCAGTGTCCCTTTCCAGTCAACTTTGGCCAGTTCCTCTCTCATGCCACTGTAATTTCCTTTACTCCACTGAAACACCGACACATCAGATTTCGGCTTCTCTTTTTCTAATTTCACAGTGAACTCAATCATGTTATGATCACTGCCTCCTAAGGGTTCCTTCACCTCAATCTCTCCAATCACCTCCGGTTCATTACACAATACCCAATCCAGTACAGCCGATCCCCTAGTGGGCTCAACAACAAGCTGTTCTAAAAAGCCATCTCGCAGACATTCTATAAATTCTCTCTCTCAAGATCTAGTGCCAACCTGATTTTCCCAATCTACTGCATGTTAAAATCCCCCACAATTATCATAACACTGCCCTTCTGACAAGCCTTTTCTATTTCCAGTTGTAATTTGTAGTCCACATCCCTGCAGCTGTTTGGAGGCCTATAAATAACTGCCATCAGGGTCCTTTTACCCCTGCTATTCCTTAGCTCAACCCATAAAGATTCTGCACCTTCCAATCCTATATCACCTCTTTCTAATGATTTAATATCATTTCTTACCAATAAAGCCACACCTCCCCCTCTGCCTACCTTCCTATCCTTCCGATACACCATGTATCCTTGGACGTTCAGCTCCCAGAGACATGCATCCTTCAGCCAGGTGTCAGTGATGACCACAATATCATTCCTGCCAATCTGTAGCTGTACAACAAGATCATCCACCTTATTCCTTATGCTGCGTGCATTTAAGTACAACACCTTAAGACCAGTATTTGATACTTTTTGCTTTGATTTCACTGCAACTTTATTGCACTGTAACTCATCCCAATGGCTACACATTTGCCCCATCACCTGCCTGTCTTTCCTGACATCTTTACTGCTCACTATCTTAGATTTATTTCTGTTTTCCCCTTCCTCCGCTCTATCATTCCGGTTCCCATCCCCCTGCCAAATTAGTTTAAACCCTCCCTAACAGCTCTATTAAACTTTCCCGCCAGGATATTGGTCCCCTTCGGGTTCAGGTGTAACCTGTCCTTTTTGAACAGGTCATACTTCCCCCAGAAGAGATCCCAATTATCCAAGAATCTGAAGCCCTGCCCCCTACACCAGTCTCTCAGCCAGGCAGTCTCTATGCAGGGACTGATGATAGATTTGCAGGAACTGAGGCCAGATATGCAGGCATACTGAGGCGAGACACACTGGGAAGCTGAAGACAGATATACAGGGACACTGGGCACAGATGTGCAGGGACATCATGGACAAATATGCAGCCACACTTGTACAGATATGCAGGGGCACTTGGGACAGATATGCGGGTAGCTGTATAAGGACTCTGAAGGCAGGTGTACAGGGACATGGAGGACAAATATGCAGGGACACTGAGGACAGATATGCATGGGTATTGAGAACAGATGTGCAGTGACCTTGAATACAGACGAACAGAGACATGCAATGACACTGAGGACGTATGTACAGAATCACAGAGGACTGACTTGCAGGGAAACCTATGTCAGATATGCATGGACAATGAGGCGAGATGTCAGGGCCACTGAGGACAGATATGCAGCGACACTGAGGATAGATATGGATGGATACTGAGGACAGGTGTACAGAGACAATGAGCACAGATATGCAGAGAGACTGTGGACAGCTGTAGAGGCAACTGAGGACAAATATACAGAGATACTGAGGACTGATATGCAGGGACACCGTGGAGAAATATGTAGGGACATTTGTGCAGTTATTGAGGCCAGATATGCAGTGACACTGGGGACAGATATGCAGCCCACTGTGGAAAGATTCTCAGGGACACTGAGGACACACGTACAGGGACACCAAGGACAGATATGCATGGACACTGAACTTTGCTATACAGGGACAATATGGACAGGTGTGCAGGGATACTGAGGATAGATATGCAGGGATACTGGGGAAAGATGTACAGGGACAGTGAAGGCAGATATGCGAAATACTGAGGACAGATATATAGGGACACAGAGGAAGATATTCTCAGGCGCTGAGCTCAAATATGTATGGACACTGAAGACAGATATACAGGGACTGATGACAGATATGCAGGGATATTGAGGAGAGGTACGCAGGGATACCATACACAAATATGCAGCAACACTTGTGTAGATATGCAGGGACACAGAGGAGTGATATCCAGTGACACTGAGGATAAATATGCAGGGACACTGAGGACAGATATGCATCGACTCTGTGGACAGTGGTACAGGGACAGTGAAGACAGATGTGTGAAATACTGATGTGACCCTCAGGCTCGGCCAGCACGTGTTCGTCTAGGGGAAGACAACTTCTGGCCCCGCCAAACTGAGAAATTTCGTTTGTGTGGTTGCTGCATGATGGGTTGCCAGGTTACAAATCCGCACCTCAAGATATCAGACAGTACACCATATGCAATTAAATGACTAAGCTTCATAAATCTTAATCTGAATATAGGGTAGTAAAGGAAATAAAAAAGGAAAAGGGCCCACTTTAAGGAAAAACTCAAAAGTGTACGCTGGATCTCACTAATTTGGCCGTACATCAACCATCGACCTCGTCCGTGCATCGCCGCCTTCGGACCCTCGCTCCCAGTCCACTCCATCCGGTGGTCTACCAGCTCTCTCTACACGCGTCCTCCTTCATCTTCTCACGCCGACAAAAGACCGCAAAAATCTCTCTTCCAGACGGACAAGAAAGAACAACATCTCTCTCATTGTATAGTCCCCACATTCCAAAGCCCTGTTATCTCTAGTCATAACCCAAATATTGCTGCTACAGTGAAACCATTACATCAGCAGTGAAACATTACAGGGTGTTACATTCTCTTCACACCAAACTTAGTCATGTCCTCATGATGTTGAGATAGTTCGCAAATCCTTCCGATAAAACACAAAGCCCAATCCAGGTGTAAAAGGCAGTGACATAGCTCCCCAAAACGGTAGGGGTTACACTCTGTTCCCCTGCAGCTGCGTAGGCCAGCCTATCCAGTAGTGTCCTAATTCTCTGAGACCTCCGTGCTCCCTCATCTACCTCTTCAGGTTCAGACACTAATGGGGATACTTCCGGTCTACCTGGTGAGGCCTCACCGATCTATTACTTGTGCTCACCTGCAACTTGGAGCCCTTTGTTCCGTGGCCAAACCCCGCTTCCTCCCCAGCAGAGTCCCGCTGCAACCCAGGTACCCACAGATAGCACCCCCACCCACTTCACCTGACACAATTAAATTACATTAGATTAGATTATGAGGACACTCAGTCCTTGTTTATTGTCATTTAGAAATGCATGCATTAAAAAATGATACAATGTTCTTCCAGAGTGATATCACAAAAAAAACAGGGCAAACCAAAGACTAACACTGACAAGATCACATAATTATAACATATAGTTACAGCAGTGCAAAACAATACCATAATTTGATAAAGAACAGACCATGGGCATGGTAAAAAAAAGTCTCAAAGTTCCAATCGACTCCCTATAGTCCCGATAGCAGGCAGCAAAAGGGAGAAACTCTCTCTGCTATAAACCTCCAGGTGCCGACAACTGCCGATGCATTGGAAGCAGCCAACCACTGCCAACTCTGAGTCTGTCTGAAAACTTCAAGCCCCTGACCAGCCCCTCTGATACAGCCTCCCGAGCACCATCCTCTGCCGAGTCCTATGACCCCTCCGGCCGCCGAGCAACAAGCAAAGCTGAGGACTCGGGGCCTTCTCCTTCGGAGATACTGGATCACACAGTAGCAGCAGCAGAGAAGCAGGCATTTCAGAAGTTTCTCCAAATGTTCCTCCGTGCTTTCACGTCTGTCTCCATCAAATCAGGATTGTGCATGGCACCCTACTTGAATGATTACAGATATTATTCACCAGAGTGGCCGCTGCGCCCTGCGTCGCGCCGCTGTCTTCTCCTCAATAGGAGAAGGGCCGGGAGTTTCTTCTTCAGTCAATGGGGAGTTGGCGAAAGGCAGCATATACAACACATCCAGGTCCTCATCCTCCAAATCAGTATCCCTCCCAGGGGTGGGGGCCGGCCTAACCTCACCTGTTGGGGGCCCTGTAGACGTCCCGCTTTTCCGCAGAGTGCTCTTACTAGGTTTAACATGCAAAACCTACAGCATAAAACAGGCCCTTCGGCCCACAAAGCTGTGCTGAACCTGTCCTTACCTGAAAATTTACCTAGGGTTACCCATAGGCCTCTACTTTTTTCAGCTCCATGTCCAGGAGTCTCTTAAAAAACCCTATCATTTCCACCTCCACCAGCGTCGCCTGCAGCCCATTCCACGCGCTCACCACTCTCTGCGTAAAAAAACTTACCCCTGACATCTCCTCTGTATCTACTTCCAAGCACCTTAAAACTGTGCCCTCTCATGCTAGCCATTTCAACCCTGGAGAAAAAGCCTCTGACTATCCACATGATCAATGCCTCTCATCATCTTATACAACTCTATCAAGTCACCTCTCGTCCTCCGTCGCAACAAGGAAAAAAGGCCGAGTTCACTCAACCTATTCTCATAAGGTATGCCCCCAATCCAGGCAACATCCTTGTAAATCTCCTCTGCACCCTGTCTATGATTTCCACATTCTTCCTGTAGTGAGGCGACCAGAACTGAGCATAGTACTCCAAGTGGGGTTTAACAAGGGTCCTATTAAACCTGCAACATTACCTCTCAGCTCCTAAATTCAGTCCCACGATTGATGAAGGCCAATGCACTGCATGCCTTCTTAACCACAGAGTCAACCTGCGCAGCAGCTTTGAGTGTCCTATGGACTCAGACCACAAGATCCCTCTGATCCTCCACACTGCCAAGAGTCTTACCATTAATGCTATATTCTGCCGTCATATGTGACCTACCAAAATGAACCACTTCACACTTATCTGGATTGAACTCCATCTGCCATTTCTTAGCCCAGTTTTGCATCCTATCAATGCAACTTCTGACAGCCCTCCACACTATCCACAACACCCCCAACCTTTGTGCCATCAGCAAATTCACTAACCCATCCCTTCACTTCCTCGTCCAGGTCATTTATAAAAATCACGAAGAGTAGGTTTCCCAGAACGGATCCTGAGGTACACCACTGGTCACCGACCTCCACGCAGAATATGACCCATCTACAACCACTCTTTGCTTTCCATGGGCAAGCCAATTCTGGATCCACAAAGCAATATCCCCTTGGATCCCATGCCTCCTTACTTTCTCAATAAGCCTTGCATGGGTGCTTTGTCAAACACCTTGCTGAAATCCATATACACTACATCTACTACTCTACCTTCATCACTGTGATTAGTCACATCCTCAAAAAATTCAATCAGGCTGGTAAGGCACGACCTACCTTTGACAACGCCATGTTGACTATTCCTAATTATATTATGCTTCTCCAAATGTTCATAAATCCTGCCTCTCAGGATTTTCTCCATCAACTTACCGACCACTGAACTAAGACTGACTGGTCAAATTTCCTGAGCTAGCTTTACTCCCTTTCTTGAATAATGGAACAACATTATCAACCCTCCAATCTTCCGGAACCTCTCCTATCCCCATTGCCGATGCAAAGATCATTGCCAGAGACTCAGCAATCTCCTCCCTCGCCTCCCACAGTAGCCTGGGGTACTTACCGTCCGGTCCCGTGACTTATCAGACTTGACGCTTTCCAAAAGTTACAGCACATCCTCGTTCTTAATATCGACATGCTCAAGCTTTTCAGTCCGTTGTAAGTCCGCTACAATCGCCAAGATCCTTTTCCGTAGTGACTTCCGTCGCACGCAGCGAATGCACGATTTGCAGTTTTCTTCGACCTCCGACTTCATCCGAGAACATTAAAACCGGTCTCTGAGCAATCCATAGGTCTTGTCCACCCCCAAATGTCCAGAATCATCATGAAGTTGCTTCAAGGCCATCCTCCGATACTTCTCGGGCAGAACCAGCTAGCAACGCCGGGATCGGTCTGGGGGTGACGTGACCCGGTATAAGATCTGGTTCTTCAACTCCAACCGAGGCCATTCTCTCAGTAATGGAGGCACCGACACGTGTTTCGTCCTCTTCGCCTAAGCCATGTCTCCCATTTCAACCGCCGCCCCAATAGTACCAATGCCCGGATCATCTCGCTGCGGGCAGCCACTTCCCCAGAACTCAATTCCGGCAGCTGATGTGTCTTCAGAGCAGTCAGGTTACAGTAAACTTGGGGCATGGAGTCATCAGAAGCCCCCAATTGCACCACCGCTCGCTCCAGCTCCTTCTTTTCCTCTAACTTCAGGGTGATGGCAAACTGACACATTGCCTTCACCCCAGGGGCAGGAACGCTCTCCTACTCCTCGTCCCTGTCTAGCCCCTCGTGCACCCGTCGGGACAAAGAATCCGCATCAATGTCCCGGCTTCCCGGCCGGTACTTCAGGCTGAAATCACAGGCAGACAATGCCGCCAACCACCGATGGCCTGTGGCACCCAGTTTCGCCGAGGTCAGGATATAAGTTGAGGTTTGTTGCCCGTCCTCACCTCAAACTTGGCCCCGTAGAGGTAGTCACTCAACTAATCAACCTCCGCCCATTTCAACGCCAGAAGTTCCAACTTGTGCCTGGGATAGTTTTTCTCGGAAGGCGACACTCTCCGGCTAACAAACGCAACGGTTCTCAACCCGGTGTCCTGATCCTGATACAGGACGCCCCCAGTCCCGCACGGCCGGCATCCTTGTGCAGTACACACGGCAGTCGGGGGTCCGCAAAACCCAGCACCGGCGCTTGTGTCAGCAGCTGCTTCAACAACTAATAGACCAATTCTCAGTTTACATCCCACCTCGATCAAAAGGGCTTCGACAGTTTAAGATACTGTCCACCCTCTTGTCCTTTCTTCCCCGAGGGAGGGTAATCGCACAGAAACTGATTCAACGGGTAACTCACTTTCGCGTAGCCTTTCACGAATCTCCGATAGTAATTATAGAACCCGAGGAACGAGCGCAAAGCGCTCACAGTCTGGGGTCTTGACCAAGTGGAAACCGCCTCAGCTGGATCTGTAGCTATCCATGAGATTATGTGCCCAACATTGCTAACAGACGTTTGGCAGAACTGGCACTTGCCCAGCACCATCAGCAGCCTCGCTTCATGTTCTTCCAAGGTGGATCCAAATGCTATGATGTCATCCAGATATACCGATACCCCAAGCTAGCTCACTGTCGTCTCCATGACCCGCTGGAAGGTTGCAGGAGCTCCCGA
This sequence comes from Mobula hypostoma, assembly GCF_963921235.1. Taxonomy (NCBI): domain Eukaryota; kingdom Metazoa; phylum Chordata; class Chondrichthyes; order Myliobatiformes; family Myliobatidae; genus Mobula; species Mobula hypostoma. The sequence continues at coordinate 115,931,295 of NC_086108.1, forward strand.
TATGCCCTGGGGCATCCATTCGACCTGGAAGAATCCCAGAGAACACATCAAGGCCGTCCTCTCTTCGTCAGCCTCATTCACGGGGATCTGAGTAATATCCACTTCTCAAATCCAGTACACTGAACCACTTCGCACCGTCAGACAGGCCAGCGCGTCTTTTATCCTCGGGATCGTATACTGGCCATGGACGGTAAGCCTCTTCAGAGTCCTATAGTCCACAAACTTTCCCATTCTTCTTCCGGGCCACTACTACTGGGGATGCATAGGGGCTTCGCGACCCAGTGATGATCACAGCTTCCTCAAACGTAGACAACTGCTGCCGCACGTCTTCTAATCTGCAACGGCCAGTCGCCGCAACCTCTTTATAAGAAGCCGGATAGTGTGACGGGTGCTCTTGGAAGAACTCACCTTCCAGCTTCAACGTCTTTTCTACCGATCTCCATTTCCACACGGCAGGCACCACGGAGTCCCTGAAGTTCAATTACTCAGCTGTCAACTACCCGCCCCCCGCCCGACCCCGCTCCTTTTCCTATAGTTTCTCCCGGCTTGTCTCACAGGGACACTGGGCATTACCGTCACGGGGAACAGGGGCACCAGGGGCATCCCCCGCTTGAAGGTGACCTCCCCCTTCGTAGTGTTCCTGTCCATCACTGCCATCCTGCTCGACTGTACAACCGAGGGCCGTCAAAAGGTGGGCGTTGGAAACGGACTCAAGAGCAAGACACAGACACTGAAGTACAAGGAAGAGGACTTGACTAGAGTAGGGACGTAAACACGAGGAAATCTGCAGATGCTGGAATTTCAAGCAACACACATCAAAGTTGCTGGTGAACGCAGCAGGCCAGGCAGCATCTCTAGGAAGAGGTACAGTCGACGTTTCAGGCCGAGACGCTTCGTCAGGACTAACTGAAGGAAGAGTTAGTAAGTGATTTGAAAGTGGGAGGGGGAGGGGGAGATCCAAAATGATAGGAGAAGACAGAAGGGGGAGGGATGGAGCCAAGAGCTGGACAGGTGATAGGCAAAGGGGATATGAGAGGATCATGGGACAGGAGGCCCAGGCAGAAGGAAAAGGGGGGGGGGGGAGGAACCCAGAGGATGGGCAAGGGGTATAGTCAGAGGGACAGAGGGAGAAAAGGGAGAGAGAGAGAAAGAATGTGTGTATATAAATAAATAACGGATGGGGTACGAGGGGGAGGTGGGGCATTAGCGGAAGTTTGAGAAGTCAGAATATAAGGTGTTGTTCCTCCAACCTGAGTGTGGCTTCATCTTTACGGTAGAGGAGGCCGTGGATACATATATCAGAATGGGAATGGGATGTGGAATTAAAATGTGTGGCCACTGGGGGATCCTGCTTTCTCTGGCGGACAGAGCGTAGGTGTTCAGCAAAACGATCTCCCAGTTTGCGTTGGGTCTCGCCAATATATAGAAGGCCACATCGGGAGCACCGGACGCAGTATATCACCCCAGCCGACTCACAGGTGAAGTGTCACCTCTCCTGAAAGGACTGTCTGGGGCCCTGACTGGTGGTAAGGGAGGAAGTGTAAGGGCATGTGTAGCACTTGTTCCGCTTACAAGGATAAGTGCCAGGAGGGAGATCGGTGGGGAGGTATTGGGGGGGGGGGGGATGAATGGACGAGGGAGTCGCATAGGCAGCGATCCCTGCGGAAAGCAAGGGGGGGGGAGGGAAAGATGTGCTTAGTGGTGGGATCCCGGTGGAGGTGGCGGAAGTTACGTAAATCGTAGTCTGGCGTACTGACCTCTAACTTGCCGAGGCACAGCGACAACTCGCGGATACCTCCTCTTATTTACCCCTGGATCGTGGCCCAACTAAGTAGCACCAGGCCATTGTCTCCCACACCATCACCGACTTTATCCGCTCAGGGGATCTCCCATCCACTGCTACCAACCTTATAGTTCCCACACCTCGGACTTCCCGTTTCTACCTCCTACCCAAGATCCACAAACCTGCCTGTCCTGGCAGACCTATTGTCTCAGCTTGCTCCTGCCCCACCGAACTCGTTTCTGCATACCTCGATACGGTTTTATCCCCCCTTGTTCAATCCCTTCCTACCTATGATCGTGACACTTCTCACGCTCTGAATTTTTTCGATGATTTTAAGTTCCCTGGCCCCCACCGCTTTATTTTCACCATGGATATCCAGTCCCTATATACTTCCATCCCCCATCAGGAAGGTCTCAAAGCTCTCTGCTTCTTTTTGGATTCCAGACCTAATCGGTTCCCCTATACCACCACTCTGCTCCGTCTAGCGGAATTAGTCCTTACTCTTAATAATTTCTCCTTTGGCTTCTCCCACTTCCTCCAAACTAAAGGTGTACCTATGGGCACCCGTATGGGTCCCAGCTATGCCTGCCTTTTTGTTGGCTTTGTGGAACAATCTATGTTCCAAACCTATTCTGGTATCTGCCCCCCACTTTTCCTTCGCTACATCGACGACTGCATTGGCGCTGCTTCCTGCACGCATGCTGAGCTCGTTGACTTTATTAACTTTGCCTCCAACTTTCACCCTGCCCTCAAGTTTACCTGGTCCATTTCCGACACCTCCCTCCCCTTTCTAGATCTTTTTGTCTCTATGTCTGGAGACAGTTTATCTACTGATGTCTACTATAAGCCTACTGACTCTCACAGCTATCTGGACTATTCCTCTTCTCACCCTGTCTCTTGCAAAATGCCATCCCCTTCTCGCAATTCCTCCGTCTCCGCCGCATCTGCTCTCAGGATGAGGCTTTTCATTCCAGGACGAGGGAGATGTCCTCCTTTTTTAAAGAAAGGGGCTTCCCTTCCTCCACCATCAACTCTGCTTTCAAACGCATCTGCCCCATTTCACGCACACCTGCTCTCACTCCACCCTCCCGCCAACCCATTAGGAATAGGGTTCCCCTTGTCCTCACCTACCACCCCACCAGCCTCCGGGTCCAACATATTATTCTCCGTAACTTCCGCCACCTCCAATGGGATCCCACCACTAAGCACATCTTTCCCTCCCCCGCCCACTTTCCACAGGGATCGCCCCCTACACGACTCCCTTGTCCATTCGTCCCCCCCCCCATCCCTCCCCACTGATCTCCCTCCTGGCACTTATCCTTCTAAGCGGAACAAGTTCTACACATGCCCTTACACTTCCTCCCTTACCACCATTCAAGGCCCCAGACAGTCCTTTCAGGTGAGGCGACACTTCACCTGTGAGTCGGCTGGGGTGATATACTGCGTCCGGTGCTCCCGATGTGGCCTTCTATATATTGGCGAGACCCGACGCAGACTGGGAGATCGTTTTACTGAACACCTACGCTCTGTCCGCCAGAGAAAGCAGGATCTCCCAGTGGCCACACTTTTTAATTCCACATCCCATTCCCATTCTGATATGTCTATCCACGGCCTCCTCTACTGTAGAATGAAGCCACACTCAGGTTGGAGGAACAACACCTTATATTCCGTCTGGGTAGCCTCCAACCTGATGGCATGAACATTGACTTCTCAAACTTCTGCTAATGCCCCACCTCCCCCTCGTACCCCATCCGTTATTTATTTATATACACACATTTTTTCTCTCTCCCTCCTTTTTCTCCCTTTGTCCCTCTGACTATACCCCTTGCCCATCCTCTAGGCTTCCCCCTCCCTCTTTCTTTCTCCCTGGGCCTCCTGTCCCATGATCCTCTCATATCCCTTTTGCCAATCACCTGTCCAGCTCTCAGCTCCATCCCTCCCCCTCCTGTCTTCTCCTATCATTTTGGATCTCCCCCTCCCCCTCTCACTTTCAAATCTCTTACTCACTCCTCCTTCAGTTAGTCCTGACGAAGGGTCTCGGCCCGAAACGTCGACTGTACCTCTTCCAGGAGATGCTGCCTGGCTTGCTGCGTTCACCAGAAATTTTGATGTGTATTGCTAGGGTAGGGACGTGACAGGATACAAACAAGGAGCAGGGACAAGAGCGCAGACTTGGGCTATGACATGGACTAGTCAGGGAACCAGGAGAAGGAACTATGAACGAGGACCATGGGCTTGGGAAAGCGGGACCAGGATTAAGGACCATGAACTAGGAGCCTATGCTTGGACTCCGAGGCAGAGACTGGACAAGGACCCAGAACCTGGGTCTTGCCTTCGGGCTCGGACCCCAGAACCAGGCAGGACATGACATGGCTTCAAGACAGGACGTGGCAGGGGTCTAGAGGCTTGAGGCTGGAAGCTGGGGTCTTGAGGCTTGAGGCTGGGAGTTGGGGTCTTGGAATGCGGAGGCTGATAACTCAGAGGCTGGAGCTCGGAGACAGACTGGGAACTGTACATCAACATGGAGCCGGGATTTATCCTTAGACAAGCCGGGACTCAACTTTATCTCCACACCATGGTGAGACAGATCCTCCCGCAGGGCAACAGCAGAACGGGCTGACTTACCCCACGGAGGCCTGGACAAGACAAGACAGATCCCCCAGCAGGGCAACGGCAGAACGGCCTGACTTATCCCACGGAGGCGAGGACAAGAGGGGCAGATCCAAATGTAGGATAACGGCAGAACGGCCTGACTTACCCCACGGAGGCGAGGACAAGAAGAGACAAACACCGAAGAATGACAGACAGTTCCATCTCTGCATAGGGGTCTCCGAGTCGCAGTTACGGCCGGCAACCTCGGCTAGCTACGGAAACAGCCGGATTCCTACTTGGCTCGGAGTGGCTGGTGGCCACTCCGCTGGCCCGGGAAACAGCCGAATCCATACCGCAAAGACAGCTCCGACTACCGACAGCAATGTTCCATGAAGCGATGGTTCTCCAACGCGGCCTAAAGATGTCAAGTGGCCGCTCTAGCCTTTCACCAGCTGGTTGCTCCCAGGAGATCTTGACAAGACAAACCAGCGGCCCACATTCGACCCCAAGGCTACTTACATTCCAAGCCCCAAGATGGGAATCAGGTGCCTATGATTAACCCAACAGAAACAAGAGGCAGCTGGGAGACCCGGAGTCCTGAGTCCACGGACCAGACCGTGAACCGGAATGCGAACTTCACGGACCGGAACATGACAAGGGCTTCTGCAGCTCGGGCCTCACCAGTACCCCAGCAGGAAATCCCAACTCCCCCTCGAGGTCTTTCGGAGCGTCCATTAAGAGAGCCTCGCCCTCAGGCACTCCGGGAAATTTGGGGGTCCCCATCAATCTTGCTGCTTCCCCCGGCCGGACGACCAGTGGCTTTCACTGGGTGAACCACACAGTCCCTCATCTAAATTCGATATCCGGCCCAATGCAGTCTCGCGCTTCCTCAAAAGCAACTCGAAACACCGGTTGCATGGATAATGTTCCCCGAAAGCTCTCGCCAGCCTTCTCCTTGCAGGCCCCCATGAGCCTCCTCACAAGAGGGTTGTTGGTCCCCACCAGAATTGAAACGCCGCTCTTATCAACAGGGTCGGGACAAACCAGCACCAATGTATCAAGAACCTCAGACACTCACACATCGGCCTCCGAAAACTCCAATTTGACTGACAAATTGCCGTCGTACGGATAATCACCAGCACTGAGACCCCAGAGCTCCAGTGCACTGAATGGTGTCAAGGGTAAATCCTTCTGATACCGGTTGTAAAACGAATGGTACAACAACGTGACCTGCGACCCGGTTTCCAGTATGTCTTTAGCATGAATACCTTCTATCCGTAGCGACACATTGGATCATGGTCCCACTAAGCTTTCAGGAATAGGGTCTTTCGCTTTCGGGGGTTCCTTGATATATTGCTGGGAACATGTCGCCCCAGGAAGACCCCCGGGTATCCTCACTGGGTCTTCTCTAAGTTATCCGACACCTCTCCCTGCTTAGGTACCCGGGGGCTCACTCTCCGAGGCGTTCCCGCCTGTCACATTCCCGCCTGAAGTGGCCCTCTTCAGCCCAATTATAGCAGACGGTACTGGCCACCCCCTTCTCGCGGAACCCGGCCACCAGCAGCCAGCTGCGCAGTCCGTCACCTTGGGGAGCCCTGTCCACCCGTTCCATCATACTGGGGGGTGGGGGCGGGGGGTAGGCGGTGGTCCTCCCCGCTGTCAACATCCGGGACATCTCAGTTCTCAGCTCTGCTACAATCTCCTTTATCATGCCCAGGGTTGGGCTAGCCGCAGTCACTTCAGCAGAAGGGGCTACTACCGAGGACTGTACCCTGTTGATGGAGACCTCCCGCGCCTCCGACGCGTTTTCTTCTCTAATTAACTCAACAAAGGGTGGGGCGTGTCTTACGGGACTGTCGGAGACCCCCAAGCAATCATGTCCTGGGACTGGGCGCCTTTAGCTATCTGGTTCATTCTTAACTTATCCACCTCAGCCACCTGAATAACCCCCCTGCGCGCAAACATAGAAACATAGAACAATACAGGCCCTTCGGCCCACAAAGTTATGCCGAACATGTCCCTGCCTTAGAAATTACTGGGCTTACCCATAACCCTCTATTTTTCTAAGCTACACATACTTATCCAGGAGTCTCTTAAAATACCCTATCGTATCCGCCTCCACCACCGTCGCCGGAAGCCCATTCCACGCACTCACCACTCTCTGCATAAAAAACTTACCCCTGACATCTCCTCTGTACCTACTCCCCAGCACCTTAAACCTGTGCCCTCTTGTGGCAGCCATTTCAGCCCTGGGAAAAAGCCTCCGACTATCCACTCGATCAATGCCTCTCATCATCTTATAAACAATTTAGCTGCCACTGTAGCTGAAAAATTGAGGCAGAAAGCTTCTTCCTCTTTTCTTGACGCATGTTTTGAAACCCCGTCATGAGCTCCAGTGGGCTCCCTATCGTACCAAAAGCGCTCTCCAATGGGCCTAGATACTCGGCAAAGGTAGTGGACGGTTGACGAGACTTCACAGCTCCCACTACGACAGCCGCCAACCCCCTCAAACTTTCAACCAATCTCTGTCGCTTTGCGTCATCAGAGCACCGCCACTCATCTAACAACTGGGAGGTCTGCTCCCACGTCTCATACTCCTCTTCCCCCTCGGGAGTGGGTGTTACTCCAGAGAATATTCTTAGCTTCCGGTGGGGACCCTCTGCCTGTGCACTGGGCCACTTATTCTCCAGGGAGGTAAAGGCTGATGCCAACTCGGAACCCTGAGACTGCAGTCGAGTGGCTGTTCCCCTTACCCGGCTTACCTCGGCTACTACCCACTTTTGTTGGGACTCCGAAGCTGATTCGGAGTTCACCGACCTGAAGAGGCGTTTCACCACCGCTCCCATCCTGGTCCATCCGGACCCAGTCCGTCAATTCATCGTTGAGGTGGATGCCTCTGACTCCGGGGTAGGAGCGGTCCTATCCCAACGATCAGGTTCGGACGAAAAGCTTCACCCCTGCCGCCTTCTATTCTCGCCGACTATCTCCCGCCGAGCGGAATTACGACGTGGAGAATCGGGAACTGCTGGCAGTCAAACTAGCTTTGGAAGAATGGAGGCACTGGCTGGAGAGGGCAGAACACCCGTTTGTGGTGTGGACTGATCATAAGAACCTGGGGTATATTCAGACCGCCAAACGTTTGAAATCCTGCCAGGCCCGTTAGGCATTAATTTTTGGACGGTTCAAGTTTTCGCTCACATATCGTCCTGGGTCCAGAAACGGGAAGCCGGACGCGCTCTCCCGCCAATACGACTCCAAGGATGACACTTCCAGCTCAGAGATTATCCTGTCACCATCCTGCGTGGTTGCCACCCTCACTTGGGAGATTGAGTTCAAAGTAAAAGAAGCCCAGCGGGATGACCCCGACCCCGGCGATCGCCTGTATGTGCCCATTTCCGTCAGGTCTCAGGTTCTCTAATGGGGATACACATCTCCTTTTCCCCGCCACCCCGGGAGTGATCGGACCCTGGCGCTCTTGAAGAAACACTTTTGGCTGCCGTCCATGGAGGCGGATACCCGTTCCTATGTCTCGGCATGTTCCATCTCTGCACGGGGAAAAACCTTTCATCAATCACCTGCGGGATTACTTCGTCCTCTACCTGTCCCTGGTGGCCCCTGGTCACACATCGCCCTAGACTTCGTCACCTCTCTATCCCCTTCACAGGTAAAGACAGCTGTACTCACCCTGGTAGACCGTTTCTCCAAGGACGTGCTCTTCGTAGCCCTCCGTAAACTCCCCTCCCCTCAGGAAACCGCAGATCTTCTCGTCCGCCACGTCTCCCGCCTCCACAAAATCCCCGCGGACATCGTCTCCAATCGAGGTCCCTAGTGAGTCTCGCAGGTATGGAAGGCCTTCTGTCAAGCCTTAGGTGCATCGGTCAGCCTGTCACCTGGCTTCCACCCCCAGACGAACGGGCAGACGGAACGGGTCAACCAAGACCTGGAGGCGACGCTACGTTGTGCGACGGCAATTGACCCATCCACCTGGAACGACCACCTCCCGTGGGCTGAGTACACCCACAACTCTCTGGTAAGCTCTGCCATTGGAAAGTCTCCGTTCGAGTGCTCCCTTGGGTACCAACCCCCGCTGTTCCCCGCACAAGAAGAGGAGATTGCGGTACTGTTGGTTCAGGACCATATCGATCGGTGCCTTAAACTTTGGGAGGCGGCACGCGTAACCCTACTCAGATCAACAAATCGAAATAAGAAGACAGCCGAACGACACCGGACTCCGGCGTCTGAGTACCAACCTGGGCAGATGGTGTGGCTTTTTTCCAAGGACACCCTGCTCAAAAACGAACATAGGAAACTCGCCCCTCGCTTCCTGGGACCATTCAAGGTTGACAGGGTTATCAATCCCACAGCGGTCCGCCTAAAGCTGCCAAGATCCATGCACATCCACCCAACTTTGCATGTCTCAGTTAAAGCCAATTTCCGTCAGCCCCTTGTGTCCCCCAGCTGAGACTCCCCCACCTGCCCGTATCATCAACAACCATCCGGCATACACCGTCCGATGACTACTAGATGTGCACCGTTGGGGCAGGGGTCTCCGATACCTAGTAGACTGGGAAAGGTACGGTCCAGAAGAGCGTTCCTGGGTCCCCCGCTCCTTCATCCTACACCCTTTCCTCATCCAGGACTTTCATCGGGACTGTCCAGACAGGCCTGGAGGGTCTCCTGGAGGTTCCCGTTGAGGTGGGGTGGTTACTGTCATGGTCCCGTCTGGCAATTCCCCACCTTGCTATTACCTCAGTAATTGGGCCTCAATCCCCTCGTCTAACTTCCAATCATTCCCAGGTTCCACTAACTACACACACCTGCTTCCCATCAGTAAATGCAGGATAAAGACCCTGTGATCACAACATGGAGTTGCCCGTTTGTTGGTCGACTCATGTATGAGTAACCTCGTTCCATGGTTCTTCAGGACTGTTAGTTATAAGTTCCGCATCGTTTTCCTGGATTCTCTACGTCAACCTTGTTCCGTGTAAAAACTCTCCTGGATGCCTATTCCACTCTCACAGCTGTGCTAACGCCTCTCGATCCTGCCTCCGCGCCTGTGTCCAGCGCTTGGGTTCCCACCGCAGCCTTGTCCTTCCAACAGAACGAACTGGCCAAGAATGAACCCAGCGGACACGGACCCCGTGCAACAGGCCCTCGCCAGCCAGGGCTACTTACTGGGCGCCCACGACCAACTGCTCAGGGAGGTCACGGAAAATCTTCGTACGCTATCCACGAATATGAGGAAGGTCAGTGAGCAGGTTGACCGGGTATCCGCTTCCATTACTCCGTCCCTTCCAAGAACCCCGACTGCCCAAACCGCACATCCAGAGATGGCTACGCCCCTGGGATCGGCAACACAATCCTCCAAGAATACGTTCACCATGTCCGTCAAGTCCTCCAGAGGCTGTGGGAAAACCAGTTATTTGTAAAGGCGGAGAAACGTGAGTTCCATGTTGCTTGGGTCGGCTTCCTAGGTTATATCATTCAGAGCCGCAGGTGAGAGCAGACCCTGAGAAGATCCGGGCAGTGGAAGAATGGTCTAGGCCCACGACCCGCAAACAACATCAACGATTGCTGGGGTTGCAAACTTCTACCGCCGATTTATCAGAGACTACAGTCGAGTGGCCGTCCCCCTTACCCGGCTGACCTCTCCTACTACCACCTCCTGTTGGGACTCCGAAGCTGACTCGGCGTTCATCGACCTGAAGAGGCGTTTCAACACCGCTCCCATCCTGGTCCATCCAAACCCATCCTGTCAATTGATCCTTGAGGTGGACGCCTCTGACTCCGGGTTAGGAGCGGTCCTATCCCAACGGTCAAGGTTCGGACGAAAAGCTTCACCCCTGCGCTTTCTATTCTCGCCGACTGTCCCCCGCCGAGCGGAATTACGACATGGGGAATCAGGAACTCCTGGGGGTCAAACGAACACTGGAAGAATGGAGGCACTGGCTGGAGGGGGCTGAACAACCGTTTGTGGTGTGGACTGATCATAAGAACCTGGGGTATATTCAGACCGCCAAACGATTGAACTCCCGCCAGGCCCGTTGGGCATTGTTATTTTGGACGGTTCAAGTTCTCCCTCACATACCGTCCAGGGTCCAAGAACGGAAAGCCGGACGCGCTCTGCCTCCAATACGACTCCAAGGATGACACCTCCAGTCCCGAGACTATCCTCCCACCATCCTGCGTGGTTGCCGCCCTCACTTGGGAGATCGAGTCTAAAGTAAAGGAAGCCCAGCGGGAAGACCCCGACCCCGGCAGTGGATCCGGCGATGGCCTTTATGTGCCCGTTTTCGTCAGGTCTCAGGTTCCCAATGGGGGCACACATCTCCTTTCCCCTGCCACCACGGGAGTGATCGGACCCTGGCGCTCCTGAAGAAACACTTTTGGCGGCCGTCCATGGATACCCGTTCATATGTCTCGGCATGTTCCATCTGTACCCGGGGAAAAGCCTCTTATCGGCCACCTGCGGGTCTACTTCGTCCTCTACCTGTCCCTGGTCAACATCGCCCTAGACTTTGTCACCGGTCTACCCGTTCCCGCGGAAACACCCCTGTCCTCACCGTGGTAGACCTATTCCTCCAAGGCAGTGCACTTTGTGGCCCTTCCTAAACTCCCTCCTCTCAAGAAACTGCAGATCTTCTCGTCCGCTACGTCTTCCGCCTCGACGGAATCCCCGCGGACATCATCTCCGATCGAGGACCCCAGTTTGTCTCGCAGGTATGGAAGGCATTCTGTCAAGCCTTGGGTGCATCGGTCAGCCTGTCATCCGGCTTCCACCTCCAGATGAACGTGCAGACGGAACAGGTCAACCAAGACCTGGAGGCAATGCTACGTTGTGTAACGGGAAACAAACCGTCGACCTGGAACGACCACCTCCCGTGGGCTGAGTACACCCACAACTCTCTGGTGAGCTCTGCCATTGGAAAGGCTCCGTTCGAGTGCTCCCTTGGGTACCAACCCCCGCTGTTCCCCGCGCAAGAAGAGGACATTGCGGTACTGTTGGTTCAGGACCATATCGATCGGTGCCTAAGATTTGGGAGGAGACACGCACAGCCCTACTCAGATCAACAAATCGAAATAAGAAGACAGCCGAACGACACCGGACTCCGGCGTCTGAGTACCAACCTGGGCAGATGGTGTGGCTTTTTTCCAAGGACATCCTGCACAAAAACGAACATAGGAAACTCGTCCCTCGCTTCCTGGGACCATTCAAGGTTGACAGGGTTATCAATCCCACAGCGGTCCGCCTAAAGCTGCCAAGGTCCATGCACATCCACCCAACTTTGCATGTCTCAATTAAAGCCAATTTCCGTCAGCCCCTTGTGTCCCCCACCTGGCTATATCATCGACAACCATCCGGCATACACCATCCGGTGACTACTGGATGTGCACCGTTGGGGCAGGGGTTTCCAATACCTGGTAGACTGGGAAGGGAACGGTCCACAAGAGCATTCCTGGGTCCCCTGCACCTTCATCCTAGACCGTTCCCTCATCCAGGACTCTCATCGGGACCATGCAGACAGGCCGGGCGGATCGCCTGGAGGGTCCCGTTGGGAGTGGGGGGGGGGTGTAGTGGTAATGTCATGGCCCCGTCTGGCAATTCTCCACCTTGCTATTACCTCAGTAATTGGGCCTCAATCCACTCGTCTAACTTCCAATCATTCCCAGGTTCCACTAACTACACACACCTGCTTCCCATCAGTAAATGCAGGATAAAGACCCTGTAATCACAACAAGGAGTTGCCAGTTTGTTGGTCGACTCATGTATGAGTAACCTCGTTCCATGGTTCTTCAGGACTGTTAGTTATATGTTCCGCATCGTTTTCCTGGATTCCCTCCGTGAACCTTGTCTCCGTGTCAAGACTCTACTGGATACCTATTCCACTCTCACGGCTGTGCTAATGCCTCTCGATCCTGCCTCCGTGCCTGTGTCCAGCGCTTGGGTTCCCCCCGCAGCCTCGTCCTTGCAACAGTCTCGCCTGTTCCTTATGCTTGCATTTCCCCTCTGCTGGGTCTGAACTGCGCCGAGGCCTTGCCGCCCGACGCATGGGTTGCCGATGATATCTCGCAGCTTCAGAGAGCACACTGCCCCCTCCACAGCTGCGCTGGCTGCCCACTTGCGCCCAGATCTGGTTGTAACGCCTGTTTGCTTCTTTACCAAGACATCATTGGAATCTCTCGAGCTTAATAAGGCCCTGCATCTTGCCACCTTGGATTCCTCCTCAACAGATGACAAGGGAAGCTGCAGTTGCCCAGACCGAATGTAGAGGCCCACTGAAGAGAAGCCTGGGGGGACTCCCAACCATCTCCGCAGGTGCTTGTTGGTTTTCCTCTCGATGCCCTCTACGGCAGTCATGGGGGATCTCACAAAAGTGAAGAGCCAGCGAAGTCTGGGCAGAATGCCGTATTGGTACAGCCAGGTCTTGAACTTACCGGGAAGTCCGGATTTGTTGATCGTCTTCAGCCATTCATCTGTCTGCTTCACAGCATTGGTGACATTGGCCCCACCTGTCAGTGACACATTAAACCACTTGCCCAAGCATTTTATCGGGTTATCTTCGATGGAAGGGATGACCTCACCATGAACTTTGAGGCTAAACTTGCTAGTAACTTTGCCCTTTCTGATTACCATACATCTGGATTTCTTGGCCTTGAAGGACATCCTCGCCCAAGTGGCTACATTGTCCAGGGTTTCCAATACTCATTTTGCTTGGACATGTGACACAGTTGTTATAGTGATGTCGTCCATGAACCCTCGTAGATCCGGATGAACAATGCCTGACTCCAGCATCGGGCCGCGGGTTACATCTTCTGCTGCTGATAATAGGAGGTTCATTTCCATAATAAATAGGCTGGGGGAGATGGTGCACCCTGTTGGAATCTCCTTCTGGAGGTCCTGGTAACTGGTTGTGAAATAGGCTGATGTAAATCTGAGTTTGAATCCTCCTAGGTAGCTGGTGATCATGTCTCGAATAGACACTGGGATGTAGTAGTAGTCAAGTCCTTCTAGGATGAGGCCATATGGAATAGACCCATAGGCGTTCGCGAGGTCTAACCAGACAACTGTTAGGTTGCCTTTTTTCTGCTTGAGGACAGATGTGCATGGCCAATGAGGACAGATATGCTGGGGAATCTAGGTACAGATATGCAGGGACACTGAAGACAAATGTGCATAGACATTGAGGAAGGTATGCAGGGACACTGCGGACAGCTATACCGGGAAACTGAGGACAGATATGCAGCGCACTGAAGACACATTATTGGGGCACTAAGGACAGGTAGGCAGGGACACTGCTGCAGATAAGCAGGGACAGAGGTGACAGATATACGGGGGCACTGGGGATAAGTGTATAGAGTCTTTGACGACAAGTGTACAGGGACGCTAAAGACAGATGTAACGCGCTGTAATGATTCACTGCTAATGTAATGGGTTCTTTGTAATGTTTCACTGCTAAGGCTAATGTAATGTCTTCTCTGTAATGTTTACTGCTGAGGTAACGGTTTCTCTGTAGCAGCAATGTTTGGGTTATGGTTGGAGATAACAGGGCTGTGGTTATGCATGTTAGCCAATAAGAGATTATTGCTCTGTCTTATGAATCGCTGTCTTTGGCCGAGGAGAAATGTGGAGAGAGCTGGAAGACCACCGGACCGAGTGGACTGGGATCTGAGGGTCCGAAGGTCGGCGACGCTCGGAGGAGACCGATGGTGGAAGAAGGCGAATGAGTGAGCTCCAACGTGCACTTTCGACTTCTCCTTGAAATGGGGCCCCTTTTTATTTTCATTGCTAACCCTATATTCAGATTAAGATTAATAAAGTTCAATCATTTAATTGCAAATGGTGCAGATAAGCAGGGACAGAGGTGACAGATCAAGTCTGATACTTTGCGTTGTGGGTTTGTAACTGGGCGGTACATTACATAGCATCCACACAAACGTGATTACCCAGTTTGGCGGGGCAGAAGGCTGTTTTCCTAGACGAACAGGAGCTGGACGAGACTGAGGGTTACAATTGTTGGGGCTACTTTCGTGATTGATTCCACTGGATGCTGTGTTATTGCCCTGAGCATTGAACCAGTGGGCTGTGTGTTTAAGTCTGTGCTGGTATGGATGCTGGCGGGGCGGAGCAGTAGTGCGCCTCAGTGGGGTTACCGGGAACTAATGTGTGCATGTTGAGTGGGGTGGATATTCGTACCCCGGATGAATTGTTAATTCGATGTTTGAGTATGCCTAAAGCTGTTGGCAAAGTTGAAATTGTAGCGCGAAGGTTCGATAAAATGGCGAGCTCAGACCTTGTTTTTGTTCATATTAGCACTGACGTTATGGCGGTGGGACTGCCAACGTCTATCATTGCCCCAGGTGAGGCGCTTTTGGTACGACATGGAGCCCACTAGAGCACAAAATACTCTGCAGACGCTGGGGTCAAAGCAACACTCACAACACGCTGGAGGAACTCAGCAGGTCGGGCAACATCAGTGGAAAAGATCGGTCGACGTTTCGGGCCGGAACCCTTCGTCGAGCACCTCCGCTCCGTCCGCCAAAACAGACAGGATCTCCCTATAGCCACCCAGTTCAACTCTGCTTCCCACTCCCATTCAGATATGTCCATACATGGCCTCCTCTACTGCCATGATGAGGCTAAACTCAGGTTGGAGGAGCAACACCTCATATACCGTCTAGGTAGTCTCCAGCCCCTTGGTATGAACATAGAATTCTCCAACTTGTGGTAATTCACTCCCCCTCCCCTCCTCTATCCCTATGTCACTCTGCCCCTCCCCAAGCTGCCTATCACCTCCCTCATGGTTCCGCCTCCTTCTACTATCCATTGTGTTTTCCCCTATTCCTTCTTCACCTTTCCTGCCTATCACCACCTCCCTGCCTCCCCTCCCCCACCCCTTTATTTTTCCCCTTACTGGTTTTTCACCTGGAACCTACCAGCCTTCTCCCTCCCACCCTCCCCCCACCTTCTTTATAGGGCCTCTGCCCCTTCCCTCTACAGTCCTGACGAAGGGTTCCGGCCCGAAACGTCGACCGATCTTTTCCACAGATGCTGCCCGACCTGCTGAGTTCCTCCAGCGTGTTGTGAGTGGGGTTTCAAAGCATGCGTCACGAGAAGAGGGAGAAGCTTTCCGCTTACATTTTTCGGCTAGAGAGGCAGCTAAATTGTTTGCGGCGCCGGGGAGTCATTCAGGCGGCTGAGGTTGATAAGTTAAGAATGGTCCAGATATCCAAGGGCGCCCAGTCCCAGGACATGATTGTTTGGGGTCTCCGGCAGTCCCGTAAAACGCGCTCCCCTCCCTCATTTGCTGAGCTGATCAGTCCTCGGTAGTAGCCCCTTGTGGTGAAGCGACTGGGGCCAGCCCAACCCAGGGAATGGTAAAGGAGATTGCGGCAGAGCTAAGAACTGAGATGTCCCGGGTGTTAACAGCGGGTGTGGACCCTCCGTATGATAGGACTGGTAGAGAGGAGGCCCCCCTAAGAGGACGGACTACGCAGAGGGGTGCGAGTGGCCGGGGTTCCGCGAGAAGAGGGCGGCCAGTAGCGTCTGCTGTAACTCTGGGGAAGAGGGACACTTCCTGTGGGAATGTGAGCGGCAGGGAGCCCCTCGGGAAGTGAGCTCCCGTGTACCTAAGCAGGGAGAGGTGTCGGGAAACTTAGAGGAGACCACCGAAGGAACGGCCTGGTGTCTCTGGAGGAACACGTTCCTAGTAATGTACCAAGGAATTCCCCAAAGCAAAAGACCTATTCCCGAAAGCTTAGCGGGACCATGCTCCAGTGTGTCGCTCTGGATAGAGGGTACTTAAATTACCCTGGACCCCGGTGAGAAGGGAGACGTTTCAGTTCTGGTGGGGGCCAACACCCCTTTTGTGAGGAGGCTCATGGGGGCCTGCAAGGAGAAGGCTGGTGGGGCCCGAGCTGCTGAAGCCGTCGGTTGTGCAGGCGATCCGGATGGCTGTGATTCTCAGTAATACTACGAAGAGAGAGTCACCTTCAAGCGGGGAGTGCCCCTGGCGCACCTGGTGACGGTAATGATTAGTGTCCCTTTGAGACAAGCCGGGGAGGAACTATTGGAAGAAGTGGGGTAGTTTACAGCTGAGTCGGTCAACTTTGGTGACCCCCCCACCCCCCCGTGCCGCCGGGTTGGAAAAGGAGGCTGGTAGACGAGATGCTGAAGCTGGAAGGTGTATTTTCCATTGGCGAGTTTGATATGGGTTGTTCCAAGGGCACTCGTCACACAATTCGGGTGACCAAGGACACCCCGTTTAGAGGGAGATCGCGGCGACTGGCCCCCGCAGACGTGGAAGACGTGCGGCAGCATTTGTGTAAGTTGAAGGAAGCTGGGATCATCACTGAGTCCCGAAGCCCCTATGCGGCCCCAATAATAGTGGCCAGGAAGCAGAACGGGAAGGTACGCATGTGTGTGGAGTATAGGACTTTCAACAGGCGCACTGTCCCTGACTAGTGTACGGTACCGAGCATCGGAGACGCACTGGCCTGTCTGAGTGGTGCGAAGTGGTTCAGTGTGCTGGATTTGCGGAATCGATATTACCAGATCCCTATGAGTGAGGGTGACAACGAGAAGACGGCATTTATATGTCTCCTGGGATTCTTCCAGTTCGAAAGGATGCCCCAAGCCATATCTGGAGCCCCTGCAACCTTCCAGCGGGTCATGGAGAAGACGGTGGGGGATATGAGTTTGCCAAGGCCTCAGACTGTGAGCGCTCTGCGCTCGTTCCTCGGGTTCTGTGGCTACTATCGGAGATTCGTGAAGGGCTACGGCAAAGTGAGTCACCCCTTGAATCAGTTTCTGTGTGGTCACCCTCCCTTGGTGAAGAAAGGGAGGGGGAAAAAGGACAGGAGGATGGAGAGTATCTTAAACAGTCGGAGCCCTTTGGACAGAGGTGAGATGTAAAATGTGAAGAGGCCTTTCAGTCGCTGAAGGAGCTGCTGACCCAGGCGCCTGTGCTGGCTTTTGCGGACCCCCGATTGCCGTATGTACTGCACACGGATGCCAGCCGAGAGGGTTTAGGGGCGTCCTGTATCGGGATCAAGGCACCTGGTTGAGAACCGTTGCGTTTGCTAGCCGGAGAGTATCACCCTCCGAGAAAAACTATCTCACGCACAAGCTGGAATTTCTGGTGTTGCAATGTGCGGTGGTGGATAAGTGACTACCTCTATGGGGCCAAGTTTGAGGTGAGGACGGGCAACAATCCCCTAACTTATATCCTGACCTCGGCGAAACTAGATGCGACAGGCCATCGGTGGTTGGTGGTGTTGTCTGCCTATGATTTCAGCCTGAAGTACCGGCCGGGAAGCCGGGACATTGATGCTGATGCTTTGTCCCAACGGCGCATGAGGGACTGGACAGGGACGAGGAGTGGGAGACCGTTCCTGCCCCAGGGGTGAAGGCCATGTGTCAGTTTGCCATCGCCTTGAAGGCAGAGGGAAAGGAGAGGCAGGATCGAGCGGTGGATCAATTGGGAGCTTCCGATGACGCCATCCCCCCAAGTTTATTGTAA
This sequence comes from Mobula hypostoma, assembly GCF_963921235.1. Lineage (NCBI taxonomy): Eukaryota > Metazoa > Chordata > Chondrichthyes > Myliobatiformes > Myliobatidae > Mobula > Mobula hypostoma. Next base: position 115,949,190 of record NC_086108.1, read on the forward strand.
CCTAATTGCTCTGAAGGCAAATCAGCTGCCGGAATTGAGTGCCGGGGAAGTGGCAGCTGCTCAGCGAAATGATCCGGGCATTGGCACTATTTGGTCAGCGGTCGAAAAGAGAGACATGGCTCAGGTGGAGAAGGCGAAACACGCTTCGGTGCCTCCATTACTGCGAGAATAGCCTCGGCTGGAGTTGCGGAACCAGATCCTATACTGGGTCACTTCACCCCCGGACCGACCTCGGCGTTGCCAGCTGTTCTGCCCGAGAAGTATCAGAGGATTGTGTTGAAGTCACTTCATAATGATTCTGGATATTTGGGGGTAGAAGAGGCCTATGGACTGCTCAGAAACTGGTTTTGCTGGCCCCGGATGAAATCGGATGTCGAAGAATACTGCAAGTCCTGCATTCGCTGCACACGGCGGAAAACATTGCCGACGCGGCCGCTCCCTTGTCCCACTTGCAGAGTGCGGAGCCCCTGGACCTGATGTGTATGGGTTTCCTGTCTATAGAACAGGCTGTCAGCAACACGGCGAATGTCTTAGTCATCACGGTCCACTACACCAGATATGCACAGGCTTTCCCTACCAAGGACGAAAGGGCGACTACAGTGCCAAAGGGCAAAGGTGTTATGGGAGAAGTATTTCGTTTATTATGGCCTTCCCAGGTGAATACATAGTGATTAGGGACGGGATTTCGAGAGCAGACTCATCCGTGAGTTACTGGGCATGCTTGGAGTCAAGAAGTCGAGGACCACGCCCTATCACCCGCAGGGCAATCCCCAGCCTGAGAGGTTTTGTCGGACCCTGCCAGAGATGCTCGGGACCCTGGAGATCAGCAACAAGAGCAGGTGGAGTCAACATATTGGGCATCTGGTTCACCGTTACAACTATACACGAAATAAAGCTACTGGGTACCCGCCATGTTGTCTGATGTTTGGGCGCGAGGCAAGGTTGCCCATTGATCTTTGATTTGGGATCGACGAGGCTGACTTACCACCGAAGAATTATCTGAAGTATGTGTCTGATATGAGGAGAGAGCTGAAAAGGGCTTATGAATTGGCTGGGGTCACGACCGCCAAGCAGAATCGAGGAACTAAGAGGAAGTATAATCAAAAAGTGAGGTTCTCCCAACTCCTGCCGGAAGACAGAGTCCTCGTAAGGATTTTGGGGCTACCTGGGAATCATAAGTTGCCTGACCGCTGGGCGACTACGCCCTGTGTGGTGGAGAGTCAGGTGCCAAACCTACCAGGGCCCACAGCAGGTGAGGCTCGGCCGGACCCCGCCCCTGAGAGGGATACTGATTCGAAGGATGAGGACCTGGATGTGTGGTATATTCTGCCTTTCGCTAACTTCCCATTGATTGAGGAAGATTGAGGCACCGAGTTTCGGGGGGGGGCAGGAGTGATAGGTCGGGGGTGGGGGGCGCCAGGTAGACCGTAAGTATCCCCAGTAGCGTCTGAACTTGAAGGGTTAGATGAGGAGGTACGGAGGTCTCAGAGAATTAGGAGACCACCGGATAGGTTGGTCTTTGTAGCACCTGGAGAACAGGGCCTGATCCCTACCGTTTTGGGGAGCTATGTCACTGCCTTTTGCACATGCATTGGGTTTTGTGTTTTGCAGGAGGGGTTGGCGAATTTTCTTAACGTCATGAGGACATGACTAAATTTGGTGGGGGGAGAGTGTAACGATCTGTAAGGATTCACTGCTAATGTAATGGCTTCTTTGCAATGTTTCACTGCTAAGGCTAATGTAATGGCTTCTCTGTAATGTTCACCACTGAGTTAACGGTTTCTCCGTAGCAGCAATGTTTGGGTTATGGCCGGAGATAACAGGACTTATGCATGCATGTTAGCCAATAAGAGATTGTTCTTCTGTCTTGTGAATCTGGAAGGAGATATTCACGGTCTTTGGTCGAGGAGAGATTAAGAGGGAGGACGCGTGTGGAGAGAGCTGGTAGACCACCGGATGGAGTGGACTGCGATCTGAGGGCCCGAAGGTCAGCAACGCTCGGAGGAGATCGATGGTGGAAGAAGGCGAATGAGTGAGCTCCAAGGTGCACTTTTGACTTTTCCTTGAAATAGACCCTTTTTATTTTCATTACTCACCCTACATTCAGATTAATATTGGTAAAGTTCAATCACTTAATTGCATATGGTGTACTGTCTGATATTTTGCTTTGAGCGTTTATAACTGGGCGGTACTTTACATAGCGTCCACACAAACGTGATTTCTCAGTTTGGCGGGGCCAGAGGCTGTTCTCCCCTAGACGACCACGAGCCTGAAGGTCACACAGACATGCAGGGACAATGAGTACAGATATACAGTGACACTAAGGACAAATGTGTAGGGATACTGTAGACAGATATACAGGGACTGGGGACAGATATAGAGGGATACTGAGGCGAGATACGCAGCAACACAGAAGACAGATATGCATGGACACTGAGGACAAATGTGCAGGGAGACTGCAGACCGATAAGCAGGGACACTGAGCACAGATGTGCAGGAACACTACAGATAGATATGCAGGGAGACTGAGGGCAGATATGCAGGAACACTGCGGACAGTTATACAGGGACACTAAGGACGGATTTGCAGGGACACTGAGGTAAGATTTGCAGGGCCACCGAAGGCAGATATGGAGCACACTGAGGACAGATATACAGGGTCGCTGAGGAAGATGCTGTGGGACGCTGAGGACAAATATGATTGGACACTGAGGATAGGTGTACAGAGACAACAAGGACAGATATGCCGTAAACTGAGGACTCACAGGCAGGGACATGAGGAGAAATATTCTGGTAGACTGAGGAGAGGTATACAGGGACGCTGAAGACAGATATGCAGCAACAATGTGCACCGGTATGCAGGGACACTGAGCAGAGATGTGCAGGAAACTGAGTTCAGGTATGCAGGGACACTGAGGACAGATGTACAGTTACATTAAGGACATATGTACTTTGACACTGATGACAGATATGCAGGGACTGATAACAGATATGTAGAGATACTGTGGGGAGATACATGGGGACACTGAGGACAGATGTGCAGGGACACTGAAGATAGATACGTGTGCACGGACACTGCGGACAGATATAAAGGGAGAGTAAGCACAAATGTGGAGGCAGACTGAGGACAGATAAGCAGGGAGACAAGGAGATTTATGCAGGGTCGCTGAGGACAGATATTCAGGGACACTGACTATGGATATGCAGGGTGCTGAGGACAGATATACGGGGACACTGAGCACAGATATGCAGGGACGCTGAGGACCGATATGCAGCACACGGAGGATATATTATCAGGGACACTGAAGACAGATGTGCAGGAATACTGGTGCAGATATGCACGGGCACGAGGACAGATATGCCGGGACACTGAGGACAGATATGGAGGGAAACTGAGGCGAAATACGCAGGGATGCAGAGGACAGATATGCATGGACACTGAGGACAAATGCGCATGAAGACAGCAGACAGATATGCATGGAGTCTGATGACTGATAAGCAGGGATACTGAGCACAGATGTGCAGAAACACTGCGGACAGATATGCAGGGAAACTGAGCGAGATATGCAGAGCTACTGAGGCCTGATACTCAAAGACGCTGTGGGCAGATATGAAGGGTAATCTAGTACAGATATAGATAGACACTGAGGACAACCTTGCAAGGACACCATGGACAGAAATGCAGGAACACTGAGTGCAGAAATGCATGGAAAGTGATGATAGTTATTCAGGTGCACAGAGGATATAAATTCATGGAAACTGAGGACAGATATGCAGGGTACTTAGGACAGACATGCAGGGAGATTGTGCATAGATATACAGTGATACTGAGGACACAGGATCAGGGACTCTGAGGACAAATATTGAAGGACATTGAGGACAGATATGCAGGCACACTGATGACAGGTAAACAGGGATTCTGTGGACAAATATACAAGGGCACTGAGGAGTCATGACCAGGGACTCTTAGGACAAATATTCAGGGACACTAAGGATAGATATGCAAGGACATTGAGGTCAGATATGCAGGGACACTTAGGTCAGTTATGGAGGGATACTGAGGACATATATACAGGGACAATGAGGACAGATGTACTGGGACACGAAGGAAAGATATGCATGGAAATTGAGGACGGTTATGCAGGGACTCTGAGGAGAAATATCTTGGAACAGTGAAGGCAGTTATGCAGGTAGCTGAGGACTGGTATTCAAAGGCAATGTGCACATATATGCAAGGCCACTAAGGACATATGTACAGGGACACTAAGGCTAAATGTACATCGACACTGACCATAGATATGGAAGAACCCTTAGGACATTTAGATTAGATTAGATTAGATTATGAGAACACTCAGTCCTCTTTTTATTGTATTTTAGAAATGCATACATGCATTAAGAAATGATACAATGTTTCTCCGGAGTGATATCACAGAAAACAAGACAAACCAAAGACTAACACTGACAAAACCATGTAATTATAACATACAGTTACAGCAGTGCAAAGCAATACCACAATTTGATGAAGAACAAACCATGGGCACGGTAAAAATAGTCTCAAAGTCCCGAGTCGATCGACTCCCGAGTCCCCGATAGCAGGCGGCCAAAGGGAGAAACTCCCTGCCATAAACCTCCAGGCACCGACAACTTGCCGATGCCTTGGAAGCAGCCGACCATAGCCGACACCGAGTCCATCCGTCCGAAAACTTCGAACCTCCGACCAGCTGCTCCGATACAGCCTCCCAAGCGCCATCCTCTGCGGAGCGCCTTCGACCTCGCCCCGGCCGCTGAAACACGCAAAGCCAAGGATTTCGGGGCCTTCAGCTCCGGAGATTCCAGTTACCACACAGTAGCAGCGGCAGTGAAGCGGGCATTTCAGAAGTTTTCCAGATGTTCCTCCGTACTCTTGCGTCCGTCTCCATCAAATCAGAATTGTGCACGGTCCCCTACTTGACAGATTACAGATATAATCACCGAAGTGGCGCACGCCAGGGAAACTGAAGACAAACGTGCATGGACACCGAGGAAAAATATGCTGGAACACTGAGGAGACATATCACGGATACTGAGGACAGATATTCAGGGAGAATAAGCATAGATATGCAGGAACACTGACCACAGGTGTGCAGGGACATTGGGGAAAGTTGTGCATGGACACTGAGGACAGTCATACTAGCCAATCTGTGGTTGAATTTCAAGATCATCCATTTTATTTCTTATGCTGCATGCATTCAAATGCAACACTTTCAGTCCAGTATTTGTTGCTTTCTGTTTTAACTGCATCACACCTCTATTGACCTGTAACTCATGCCACTGGCTGTGATTATGCCACATAGTGGAGTTAGATACAGCCCTTGTGGCTAAAGGGATCAGGGGGCATGGGGGGAAGGCTGGTACAGGGTTCTGAGTTGGATGATTAGCCATGATCATACTGAATGGCAGTGCAGGCTCGAAGGGCCAAATGGCCTACTCCTGTACCTATTTTCTATGTTCCTATGTTTAGATGTGCAGGGACACTGAGGACATGTATGCGTGAACAATGAGGACATATGCATGGGCACTGAGGACAGATTTGCAGAGACAATGAGTGTGATACTCGTTAGCGCTGAGGACAGATATGCTAAGACACTAAGGGCAGATGTACAGGGACACTGAGGACAAATATACAGGAGCTGATGACGGATATGCAGACACTGAGGGCAGTTATTCAGGGATACTGATGCGAGATACACTGTGACGCTCAGGACAGATATGCATGGACACTGAGGTCAGATGTTCAGGGACACTGACGGCAGATTTTCAGAGACACTGATGACAGATATGCTGTTACGCTGAGGGAAGATATGCAGGGACTGAGGACAATTATATAGGGAGACTGAGGCATGATATGCGGGGACGCAGAAGACAGATATGCAGGGAAGCTGAGCACAGATGTACAGGAACACTGCGGGCATATATGCAGGGACACTGGAAAGATAACGCAATAGAAAGGAAGCACATAAGCCGGGAAGATGTGGAATCGATATGGGTAGAGCTGCGTAACACCAAGGGGCAGAAGATGCTGGTGGGAGTTGTGTACAGGCCACCTAACAGTAGTAGTGAGGTCGGAGATGGTATTAAACAGGAAATTAGAAATGTGTGCAATAAAGGAACAGCAGTTATAATGGGTGACTTCAATCTACATGTAGACTGGGTGAACCAAATGGGTAAATGTGCTGAGGAAGAGGATTTCTTGGAATGTATGCGGGATGGTTTTTTGAACCAACATGTCGAGGAACCAACTAGAGAGCAGGCTATTCTGGACTGGGTTTTGAGCAATGAGGAAGGGTTAATTAGCGATCTTGTCGTGAGAGGTCCCTTGGGTAAGAGTGACCATAATATGGTGGAATTCTTCATTAAGATAGAGAGTGACATAGTTAATTCAGAAACAAAGGTTCTGAACTTAAAGAGGGGTGACTTTGAAGGTATGAGACGTGAATTAGCTAAGATAGACTGGCAAATGACACTTAAAGGATTGACGGTGGATATGCAATGGCAAGCATTTAAAGGTTGCATGGATGAACTACAACAATTGTTCATCCCAGTTTGGCAAAAGAATAAATCAAGGAAGGTAGTGCACCCGTGGCTGACAAGAGAAATTAGGGATAGTATCAATTGCAAAGAAGAAGCATACAAATTAGCCAGAGAAAGTGGCTCACCTGAGGACTGGGAGAAATTCAGAGTTCAGCAGAGAAGGAAAAGGGGCTTAATTAGGAAGGGGAAAAAAGATTATGAGAGAAAACTGGCAGGGAACATAAAAACGGACTGTAAAAGCTTTTATAGGTATGTAAAAAGGAAAAGACTGGTAAAGACAAATGTAGGTCCCCTGCAGACAGAAACAGGTGAATTGATTATGGGGAGCAAGGACATGGCAGACTAATTGAATAATTACTTTGGTTCTGTCTTCACTAAGGAGGACATAAATAATCTTCCAGAAATAGTAAGGGACAGAGGGTCCAGTGAGATGGAGGAACTGAGCGAAATACATGTTAGTAGGGAAGTGGTGTTAGGTAAATTGAAGGGATTGAAGGCAGATAAATCCCCAGGGCCAGATGGTCTGCATCCTAGAGTGCTTAAACAAGTAGCCCAAGAAATAGTGGATGCATTAGTGATAATTTTTCAAAACTCGTTAGATTCTGGACTAGTTCCTGAGGATTGGAGGGTGGCTAATGTAACCCCACTTTTTAAAAAAGGAGGGAGAGAGAAACCGGGGAATTATAGACCGGTTAGCCTAACGTCGGTGGTGGGGAAACTGCTGGAGTCAGTTATCAAGAATGTGATAACAGCACATTTGGAAAGCGGTGAAATGATCGGACAAAGTCAGCATGGATTTGTGAAAGGAAGATCATGTCTGACGAATCTCATAGAATTTTTTGAGGATGTAACTAGTAGAGTGGTTAGGGGAGAACCAGTGGATGTGGTATATTTGGATTTTCAAAAGGCTTTTGACAAGGTCCCACACAGGAGATTAGTGTGCAAACTTAAAGCACACGGTATTGGGGGTAAGGTATTGGTGTGGGTGGAGAATTGGTTAGCAGACAGAAAGCAAAGAGTGGGAATAAACGGGACCTTTTCAGAATGGCAGGCGGTGACGAGTGGGGTACCGCAAGGCTCAGTGCTGGGACCCCAGTTGTTTACAATATATATTAATGACTTGGATGAGGGAATTAAATGCAGCATCTCCAAGTTTACGGATGACACGAAGCTGGGTGGCAGTGTTAGCTGTGAGGAGGATGCTAAGAGGATGCAGGGTGACTTGGATATGTTGGGTGAGTGGGCAAACTCATGGCAGATGCAATTTAATGTGGATAAATGTGAAGTTATCCACTTTGGTGGCAAAAATAGGAAAACAGATTATTATCTGAATGGTGGCCGATTAGGAAAAGGGGAGGTGCAACGAGACCTGGGTGTCATTATACACCAGTCATTGAAAGTGGGCATGCAGGTACAGCAGGCGGTGAAAAAGGCGAATGGTATGCTGGCATTTATAGCGAGAGGATTCGAGTACAGGAGCAGGGAGGTACTACTGCAGTTGTAGAAGGCCTTGGTGAGACCACACCTGGAGTATTGTGTGCAGTTTTGGTCCCCTAATCTGAGGAAAGACATCTTTGCCATAGAAGGAGTACAATGAAGGTTCACCAGATTGATTCCTGGGATGGCAGGACTTTCATATGAAGAAAGACTGGATGAACTGGGCTTGTACTCGTTGGAATTTAGAAGATTGAGGGGGGATCTGATTGAAGCGTATAAGATCCTAAAGGGATTGGACAGGCTAGATGCAGGAAGATTGTTCCTGATGTTGGGGAAGTCCAGAACAAGGGGTCACAGTTTGAGGATAAAGGGGAAGCCTTTTAGGATTGAGATTAGGAAATACTTCTTCACACAGAGAGTGGTGAATCTGTGGAATTCTCTGCCACAGGAAACTGTTGAGGCCAGTTCATTGGCTATATTTAAGAGGGAGTTAGATATGGCCCTTGTGGCTACGGGGGTCAGGGGGTATGGAGGGAAGGCTGGGGCGGGGTTCTGAGTTGGATGATCAGCCATGATCATAATAAATGGCGGTGCAGGCTCGAAGGGCCGAATGGCCGACTCCTGCACCTATTTTCTATGTTTCTATATGCAGAGATACTGAGGCCAGATAGGCCAAAACACTGTGGACAGAAAGGCAGGGACAATGAGCACAGATATGCAGGATAACCTAGCACAGAAATAGATAGACACTGAGGACAGATCTGCAGGGACACTGAGGACAGATTTGCAGGAACACTGTGCACAGATGTACAGTGACACTGTGGGCACATGAACCGGGATCCTGAGGACAAATATTAAGAGACACTGAGGATAGATATGCTGAGACAGCGAGGACAGATAATAAGGGACACTGAGATCAGATCTGCACACAGACTGAAGACATGTATGCCGGGACAATTAGGACAGATGTGCAGGGATACCGTGCACAGATGTACAGTGACACTGAGGACAGATGCACTTTAAAACTGAGTACACATTTCCAGGATCTCTGAGGACAAATATCCAGGGACACTGAGGACAGATGTACTGGGACACTAAGGACAGATATGCAGGGACTGAGGACAGATATGGAGGGATACTGAGGCGAGATACACGGGGACGCTGCGGACAGATCTACAAGGACATTGAGGTCAGATATGTAGGGACACTGAGGTCAGTTGTACAGGGACACTAAGGCCAGATGCACATCGACACTGAGAAGAGATAGGCAGGCACTCTTTTGACAGATATGCAAGGTTCCTGAGGACAGGTATGCAGGGATACTGAAGACAAGCATGCAGGGACACTGAGAAGAAATATGTTGGAACACTGAAGACAGATACGCATGGACACTGAGAACAGATATGCAGAGAGAATGAGGACAGATATGCAGGGAAACTGAGCACAGGTGTGCAGGGACACTGGGTAAAGTTGTGCATGGACACTGAGGACAGATGACAAGGGAAACTGAGTACACACATTCAGAGACACTGAGGACAGACATGCCAGGAGACTGATCACAGATTTACAGACACACTGAGGAAAGATATACTGACACAATGAGGCCAAATGACCATGTAATCTGGGGATAAATATTCAGGGACACTGACGACTGATATGCAGGGACACTGAGAGTGATACGTGTTTGCACTGAGGAGAGATATGCTTGAACCCTGAGGACAGATAAGCAGGAATACTGAGCAGAGATGTGCAGGAACACGGAGGGCAAATATACATGGACACTGTGGACAGATATGCAGGGACACTGAGGGTAGATATGGAGGGAAACTGAAGACATGTATACAGAGACACTTAGGATGGATGTACAGGACACTGAGGACACACTACCAGGAACTCTGGGGACAAATATTCAGGGACATTGAGGACAGATATTCGGAGATGCTGAGGACAGGTATTCATGGACACTGTGGACAGATATGCTGGGACACTGAGGAAAGATAGACAGACAGGGAGGCTGAAGACATTTATGCAGGAACACCCAGGACAGATATACTTGGAGACTGTGGACAGATATACATGGACACTGAGGATAGATGTACTGGAACGCCGAGGAAACATGACCAGGGTCTCTGGGGACAAACATTCAGGGACACGGAGGACAGATATACAAGGACATTGAGGTCAGATACGCAGGGACACTGAGGTCAGTTATACAGGGACCCCTAGGACAGATATACAGGGACACTGAGGACAGATATGCAGGGTAACTAAGGAGAAATATCCTGGAACTTTGAGGGCAGTTATGCAGGGAGCTGAGCACAGATATTCAGGGGAAATGTGCACAGATATAAGGGAAACTGATGACATACGTACTATAACACTAAGACCAGAAGTACATCGACACTGAGGAGAGATATGCAGGGACACTGTTGACAGATATGCAAGGACACTGAGGACAGATTTGCAGGGTCATCGAGGAGCAATATGTAGAGGCACCAAGGACAGATATGGGGAACACTGAGGACATATACGCAGGGATGCTGAGTAAAGATATGGAGTACACAGTGGACATATACGCAGGGACGCTGAGTAAAGATATGGGGAACACTGAGGACATATACGCAGGGACGCTGAGTAAAGATATGGGGAACACTGAGGACATATACGCAGGGACGCTGAGTAAAGATATGGGGAACACTGAGGACATATACGCAGGGACGCTGAGTAAAGATATGGGGAACACTGAGGACATATACGCAGGGACGCTGAGTAAAGATATGGGGAACACTGAGGACATATACGCAGGGACGCTGAGTAAAGATATGGGGAACACTGAGGACATATACGCAGGGACGCTGAGTAAAGATATGGAGTACACAGTGGACATATACGCAGGGACGCTGAGTAAAGATATGGAGTACACAGTGGACATATACGCAGGGACGCTGAGTAAAGATATGGGGAACACTGAGGACATATACGCAGGGACGCTGAGTAAAGATATGGGGAACACTGAGGACATATACGCAGGGACGCTGAGTAAAGATATGGGGAACACTGAGGACATATACGCAGGGACGCTGAGTAAAGATATGGGGAACACTGAGGACATATACGCAGGGACGCTGAGTAAAGATATGGGGAACACTGAGGACATATACGCAGGGACGCTGAGTAAAGATATGGGGAACACTGAGGACATATACGCAGGGACGCTGAGTAAAGATATGGAGTACACTGAGGACATATACGCAGGGACGCTGAGTAAAGATATGGAGTACACTGAGGACATATACGCAGGGACGCTGAGTAAAGATATGGAGTACACTGAGGACATATACGCAGGGACGCTGAGTAAAGATATGGGGAACACTGAGGACATATACGCAGGGACGCTGAGTAAAGATATGGGGAACACTGAGGACATATACGCAGGGACGCTGAGTAAAGATATGGGGAACACTGAGGACATATACGCAGGGACGCTGAGTAAAGATATGGGGAACACTGAGGACATATACGCAGGGACGCTGAGTAAAGATATGGGGAACACTGAGGACATATACGCAGGGACGCTGAGTAAAGATATGGAGTACACAGTGGACATATACGCAGGGACGCTGAGTAAAGATATGGGGAACACTGAGGACATATACGCAGGGACGCTGAGTAAAGATATGGGGAACACTGAGGACATATACGCAGGGACGCTGAGTAAAGATATGGAGTACACAGTGGACATATACGCAGGGACGCTGAGTAAAGATATGGGGAACACTGAGGACATATACGCAGGGACGCTGAGTAAAGATATGGAGTACACAGTGGACATATACGCAGGGACGCTGAGTAAAGATATGGAGTACACAGTGGACATATACGCAGGGACGCTGAGTAAAGATATGGAGTACACAGTGGACATATACGCAGGGACGCTGAGTAAAGATATGGAGTACACAGAGGACATATACGCAGGGACGCTGAGTAAAGATATGGAGTACACAGTGGACATATACGCAGGGACGCTGAGTAAAGATATGGAGTACACAGTGGACATATACGCAGGGACGCTGAGTAAAGATATGGAGTACACAGAGGACATATACGCAGGGACGCTGAGTAAAGATATGGAGTACACAGTGGACATATACGCAGGGACGCTGAGTAAAGATATGGAGTACACAGTGGACATATACGCAGGGACGCTGAGTAAAGATATGGAGTACACAGTGGACATATACGCAGGGACGCTGAGTAAAGATATGGAGTACACAGAGGACATATACGCAGGGACGCTGAGTAAAGATATGGAGTACACAGTGGACATATACGCAGGGACGCTGAGTAAAGATATGGAGTACACAGTGGACATATATGCAGGGACGCTGAGGAACATATTCCTGGGAGCTGGGGACAAATATGATTGAACGCAGAGGATTGGTTTACAGAGACAACAAGGACAGATATGCCGTAAACTGAGGACAGACATGCAGGGACATGAGGAGAAATATCCTGGTACACTGAGCACAAATGTGCAGAGCCCTGAGTACAGACATTCATGGACACTGAGGACTGTTATGCAGGGACACTAAGGAGAATTATCCTAGAACACTGAGGATAAACATGCAGAGAAAATGAGCACAGATATTCAGAGACACTGAGGATAGATATGCTGGGCAGTAAGCACAGATGTACAGGGTCACTGAGGAGAGATAGGCAGGCACAGATGACGTATGTGCAGGGACTGAGGACAGATATGCAGGGATACTGATGCGAGATACGGCAGGATGCTGAGGACAGATATGAATGGACACTGAGGTCAGATGTATGGCGATACCGAGTAGAGGTTTGCAGGGACACTGAGGGCAGATATGAATGAGCACCAAGGTCAGATGTGCAGCGATACTGAGTAGAGATATGCAGGGACACTGAAGAGAGATATGCAGGGACACTGGGGGAAGATATGCAGGGACACTGGGGGAAGATATGCAGGGACACTGAAGAGAGATATGCAGGGACACTGACGACGGATTGTTCTTTCACTCAAGAATGATGTACAGGGACACTCAGAATGATATGCAGCGACACTGAGGACAGGTATGCAGGGACATTGAGGCCCGATATGCAGGGGAAGTGAGGAAAGGTATGCATGGAGACTGAGGACAGATATGCAGGGGCACTGAGGTCCGATGTTGAGGGACACTGAGGACAGGTATACAAGGACTGATGACAGATATGTAGGGACTGAGACAGATACTGCATGCAGGTATACTGATGCAAGATAAGCTGGGACACTGAGGACAGATATGCATGGACACTGAGGACAGATGAGCAGGGACACTAAGGACAGACATGCCGGGGCACTGAGAACAGATGTACAGGGTCACTGAGGACAACTATGCAGGACTTGAAGACAGATATGCAGGGACAGTGAGGACAGATATTCAGGGACTCTGAGGAGAGATGCTGGGACGCAGAGGGAAAAAATCTTGGAACACTGAGGAGACATATGCAGGAGAATGTGCACAGATATGCAGGGACACTGAGCACAGAAGTGCAGGGATACAGAGGGCACATATGAAGGAACACTAAGGTTAGATATACAGGGACTGATAACAGATATGCAGGACCACTGAGGACAGATGTACAGGGAGACTGTGCGTAGCCATACAGGGACACTGAGGACAGATGTACAGGAACACGGAGGACAGATGTACAGGGACTGATGACGAATATGGAGGGACAAATACAGATACACATGTATACTGATGCGAGATTCGCCGGGACGCTAAGGATGGATGTGCATCCACACTGATAATAGACAATAGACAATAGGTGCAGGTGTAGGCCATTCGGCCCTTTGAGCCAGCACCGCCATTCAATGTGATCATGACTGATCAACCACAATCAATATCCAGTTCCTGCCATATCCCCATAACCTTTGATTCCACTATCTTTGAGAGCTCTATCCATCTCCTTTTTGAAAGCATCCAGAGAATTGGCCTCCACTGCCTTCTGGGGCAGAGCATTCCACATATCCACCACTCTATGGGTGAAAAAGTTTTTCCTCAACTCCATTCTAAATGGCCTACCCCTTATTCTTAAACTGTGGCCCCTGGTTCTGGACTCACCCATCAACGGGAACATGCTTCCTGTCTCCAGCGTGTCCAATCCCTTAATAATCTTATATGTTTCAATAAGATCCCCTCTCAGTCTTCTGAATTCCAGAGTATACAAGCCCAGTCGCTCCGATTTTTCAACATATGACAGTCCCGCCATCCCGGGAATGAACCTTGTGAACCTACGCTGCACTCCCTCAATAGCAAGAATATTCTTCCTCAAATTTGTAGACCAAAACTACACACAATACTCCAGGTGTTGTCTCACCAGGGCCCTGTACAGCTGCAGAAGGACCTCTTTGCTCCTATACTCAATTCCCCTTGTTATGAAGGCCAGCATGCCATTAGCTTTCTTCACTGCCTGCTGTACCTGCATGCTTACTTTCAGTGACTGATGTACAAGAACACCTAGATCTCGATGTACTTCCCCTTTTCCTAACTTGACTCCATTTAGATAATAATCTGCCTTCCTTTTCTTACCACCAAAGTGGATAACCTCACATTTATCCACATTAAACTACATCTGCCATGCAGCTGCCCACTCACCCAGCCTGTCCAAGTCACCCTGCATTCTCATAACATCCTCTTTACATTTCACACTGCCACCCAGCTTTTGTGTCATCTGCAAATTTGCTAATGTTACTTTTAATCCCTTCATCTAAATCATTAATGTATATTATAAACTGCCGCGGTCCCAGCACTGAACCCTACGGTACTACACTGGTCACTGCCTGCCGTTCCGAAAAGGGCCCGTTAATCGCTACTCTTTATTTTCTGTCAGCCAGACAATTTTCAATCCATGTCAGTACTCTGCCCCCAATACCATGTGCCCTAATTTTGCCCACTAATCTCCTGTATGGGACTTTATCAAAGGCTTTCTGAAAGTCCAGGTACACTACATCCACTGGCTCTCCCTTGTCTATTTTCATAGTTACATTCTCAAAAAATTCCAGAAAATTAGTAAAGCACGATTTTCCCCTCGTAAATCCATGCTGACTCTGACCTATCCTGTTACTGCTATCCAAATGTGTCATAATTTCATCTTTTATATTTGACTCCAGCATCTTTCCCACCACTGACTTCAGGCTAACTGGTCTATAATTCCTTGTTTTCTCTGTTCCTTCCTTTCCTGAAAAGTGGTACAACACTAGCCACCCTCCAATCCACAGGAACTGACCCTGAATCAATAGAACATTGGAAAATGATTACCAATGCGTCCATGATTTCTAAAGCCACCGCCTTAAGTACCTTGGGATGCAGACCATCAGGTCCCAGAGACATATCAGCTTTCAGACTCAACAATCTATCCAACATCATTTCCTGTGTAATATAACTTTCCTTCAGTTCATCCATTACTCTATGCCCTTTGGCCACTATTGTATCTGGGAGATTGTTTGTGTCTTCCCTGGTGAAGACAGATCTAAAGTACCTGTTCAACTCGTCTGCCATTTCCTTGTTCCCCATAATAAATTTACTCGTTTCTGTCTTCAAGGGCCCAATTTTAGTCATAACTATTTTTTTTCCTTTTCACATACCTAAAGAAGCTTTTACTATCCTCCTTTATATTCTTGGCTAGTTTACCTTCTTACCTCATTTTTTTCTCCTTTTTAGTTATCTTCTGTTGCTCTTTAAAAGTTTCCCAACCCTCTGGCTTCCCACACATCTTTGTTATGTTATACTTCTTCTCTTTTATTTTTATACTGTCCTTGACTTCCCTTGTCAGCCACGGCCTCCTCTTACTCCCCTTAGGATCTTTCATCCGCTTTGGAATGAACTGATCCTGCACCTTCTTCATTATTCCCAGAAACACTTGCCATTGTTGTTCCACAGTCATCCCTGCTCGGGTATTGTTCCATTGAACTTTGGCCAGCTCATCCCACATAGCTCCATAGTTCCCTTTGTTCAACTGCAATACTGCCACTTCCGGTTTTCCCTTCTCCCTCTCAAATTGTAGATTAAAACTTATCATATTATGGTCAGTACCTCCTAATGGCTCCTTTACCTGGAGGTTCCTGATCAAATCCGGTTCATTGCACAACACTAAATCTAAAATTGCCTTCTCTTTGCTAGGTTCCAGTACAATCCATTCTAAAAATCCATCTCGGAGAGACTCCAGAAACTCCCTTTCTTGGGGTCCAGTACCAACCTGACTCTTCCAGTCTACCTGCATGTTGAAATCCCCCATAACAACTGTAGCATTACCTTTGCGACATAGAAACATAGAAACATAGAAAATAGGTGCAGGAGTAGGCCATTCGGCCCTTTGATCCTGCACCACCATTCAGTATGATCATGGTTGATCATCCAACTCAGAACCCTGTACTTGCCTTCCTTCCATACCCCCTGATCCCTTTAGCCACAAGGGCCATATCTAACTCCCTCTTAAATATAACCAATGAACTGGCCTCAACCTTTTCCTGTGGCAGAGAATTCCACAGATACACCACTCTCTGTGTGAAGAAGTTTTTCCTAATCTCGGTCTTAAAAGGCTTTCCATTTATCCTTAAACTGTGACCCCTCGTTATGGACTTCCCCAACATCGGGGACAATCTTCCTGCATCTAACCTGTCCAATCCCTTTAGAATTTTATATGTTTCAATAAGATCCTCCCTCAATCTTCTAAATTCCAGCGAGTATAAGCCTAGTTGATCCAATCTTTCATCATATGAAAGTCCTGCCATCCCAGGAATCAATCTGGTGAACCTTCTTTATACTCCCTCTATGGCAAGAATGTCATTACTCAGATTAGGGGACAAAAACTGCACACAATACTCCAGGTGTGGTCTCACCAAGGCCTTGTACAACTGCAGTAGTGCCTCTCTGCTCCTGTACTCGAATCCTCTTGCTATGAATGCCAGCATACTATTCGCCTTTTTCACCGCCTGCTGTACCTGCATGCCCACTTTCAATGACTGGTGTACAATGACACCCAAGTCTCGTTGCACCTCCCCTTTTCCTAATCGGCCACCATTCAAATAATAATCTGTTTTCCTGTTCTTGCCACCAAAGTGGATAACCGCACATTTATCCACATTAAATTGCATCTGCCATGAATTTGCCCATTCACCTGACCTATCCAAGTCACCCTGCATCCTCTTAGCATCCTCCTCACAGCTAACACTGCCACCCAGCTTCGTGTCATCCGCAAACTTGGAGATGCTGCATTTAATTCCCTCATCCAAGTCATTAATATATATTGTAAACAACTGGGGTCCCAGCACTGAGCCTTGCGGTACCCCACTAGTCACCGCCTGCCATTCTGAAAAGGTCCCGTTTATTCCCACTCTTTGCTTCCTGTCTGTCAACCAATTCTTTATCCACATCAATACCATACCCCCAATACCGTGTGCTTTAATTTTGCACACTAATCTCCCATATGGGACCTTGTCAAAAGCCTTTTGAAAATCCAAATATACCACATCCACTGGTTCTCCGCTATCCACTCTACTAGTTAAATCCTCAAAAAATTCTGTGAGATTCACCAGACATGATTTTCCTTTCACAAATCCATGCTGACTTTGTCTGATGATTTCACTGCTTTCCAAATGTGCTGTTATCACATCTTTGATAACTGACTCTAGCATTTTCCCCACCACCGATGTCAGGCTAACCGGTCTATAATTCCCCAGTTTCTCTCTCCCTCCTTTTTTAAAAAGTGGGTTCCATTAGCCACCCTCCAATCCTCAGGAACTAATCCAGAATCTAAAGAGTTTTGAAAAATTATCACTAATGCATCCACTATTTCTTGGGCTACTTCCTTAAGCACTCTGGGATGCAGACCATCTGGCCCTGGGGATTTATCTGCCTTCAATCCCTTCAATTTACCTATCACCATTTCCCTGCTAACAGGTATTTTCCTCAGTTCCTCTATCTCACTAGATCCTTGGTCCCCTACTATTTCCGGAAGATTATTTATGTCCTCCTTATTGAAGACAGAACCAAAGCAGTTATTCAATTGGTCTGCCATGTCCTTGTTCCCCATGATCAATTCACCTGTTTCTGACTGTAAGGGACCTACATTTGTCTTAACCAATCTTTTTCTTTTCACATATCTATAAAAGTTTTTACAGTCAGTTTTTATGTTCCCTGCCAGATTTCTCTCATAATCTTTTTTCCCTTTTCTAATTAAGCCCTTTGTCCTCCTCTGTTGGACTCTGAATTTCTCCCAGTCCTCAGGTGAGCTGCTTTTTCTGACTAATTTGTATGTTTCTTCTTTGGAATTGATACTATCCCTAATTTCCCTTGTCAGCCACGGGTGCACTACCTTCCCTGATTTGTTCTTTTGCCAAACTGGGATGAACAATTGTTGTAGTTCATCTATGCAATCTTTAAATGCTTGCCATTGCATATCCACCGTCAACGCTTTAAGTATCATTTGCCAGTCTATCTCAGCTAATTCACTTCTCTTACCTTCAAAGTTACCTTTCTTTAAGTTCAGAACATGCCAATTTGTCAGATGTGCAGGGACACAGAGGACAGATATGCAGGGAGACGGAGGATATGTATGCAGGGACACTGAGGATAGATACTCAGGGACACTGAAAAGATACGAGGGGCGCTGAGGACCGATATGCTGGGACACTAAAGGTAGATATGCAGGGACTGATGACAGGTATGCAGGGAATAAGGACAGATACGTATCCATACTGAGACGTGATAAATGGGGATGCTGAGGACAGGTATGAGGACAGATATGCAGGGAAACTCTGGACATTTATGCAGGGACACTGAGAACAGACATGCCGGGACACTGAGGATGGTGTACAGGGACACAGTGGACCAATGTATTCGGACACTGAGAACTAATATGCAGTGACACTGAGGGCAGATCTGCAGGGACACTGAGCAGAGGTGTACTTGGACACTGTGGGCAAATATGCCGGGACACTGAGGACAGATGTACAGGGACACTGAGGACAGATATACAGGGACCCGGAGGGAAGATATTCAGCAAGACCAAGGAACTCTGTGCAGTAACATTCAGGCGTGGTATGCAGTAACAGTGTGCTCAATTATTTTAGGATACTTCTGACAAATATTCGGGGACTCTAAGGTCATATAATCAGGATGACTGGGGACAGATATGTGCAACACAGAGTTGTGATATGCTAGGAAAATGAGTGGATGTATTGAACGCCATCACAGACTGATATGCCGGTACACGGTGGGCAGATATGCAGGGATACTAAGGACAGATGTACATCGACACTAAGTTCAGGTAGGCAGGGACTGACAACGGATATGCAGAGATATTGAAGACAGATACGCGAAGATGCTGTGGACAGATAGGCAGGGACACTGAGGACAGATGTACATGGGCACCAAGGACAGATATGCAGGGACACTGGGGACAGATAAGCAGGGACTGAGGACAGTGGTTTGTCGAATTTCGGATGAAATGCGAAGGCCTTGGGGTAACTTTGATCTGTGTCTTTGCTATCGCTTAAGACATGCTTGGGATCGGTGATAGTACCGATGCTCGTTATTTTTGCTGGTGGGGGGGAAGGGGCATCACTGTTCGCTAGCACTTTACATGCCTGAGGGAGGAGCTAGGGGGTGGGGTTTTGGAGTTCTCATGTTTAACTGTCGTTCATTCTTTGGGGCACTTGCCTGTTTTCGTAGATTTTTTTGCGAAAATAAAGCATTTAGAAACATAGCATATAGAAACCCTACTGCACAATACAAGCCCTTACCGTATCCACCTCCACCGCCGTTGCCGGCAGCCCATTCCACGCACCCATCACTCTCTGAGTAAAACACTTACCCCTGACATAGAACCATAGAACATTATAGCACAGAAACAGGCCTTTTGGCCCTTCTTGGCTGTGCCAAACCATTTTTCTGACTAGTCCCACTGACCTGTATCTGTCCAAATTTTTCTTAAATGTTAAAAGTGAGCCCAAATTTACCACTTCATCTGGCAGCTCATTCTACACTCCCACCGCTCTCTGTGTGAAGAAGCCCCCCCACAAATGTTCCCTTTAAACTTTTCCCCCCTCACCCTTAACCCATGTCCTCTGGTTTTTTCCTCCCCTTGCCTCAGTGGAAAAAGCCTGCTTGCATTCACTCCATCTATACCCATCATAATTTTATATACCTCTATCAAATCTCCCCTCATTCTTCTACGCTCCAGGGAATAAAGACCTAACCTATTCAACCTCTCTGTAACTGAGTTTCTCAAGTCCCGGCAACATCCTTGTAAACTTTCTCTGCGCTCTTTCAACCTTATTAATATCCTTCCTGTAATTTGGTGACCAAAACTGAACACAATACTCCAGATCTGGTCTCACCAACGCCTTATACAACCTCATCATAACATTCCAGCTCTTATACTCAACACTTTGATTTAAAAAGGCTAATGTACCAAAAGCTCTCTTTACGACCCTATCTACCTGTGACACCACCGTTAGGGAATTTTGCATCTGTATTCCCAGATCCCTCTGTTCTACTGCACTCCTCAGTACCTTGTATAGTACCTTTGTTTGTCCTTCCAAAGTGCAATACCTCACACTTGTCTGTATTAAACTCCATGTGCCATTTTTCAGCCCATTTTTCCAGATGGTCCAAATCTCTCTGCAAGCTTTGAAAACCTTCCTCACTGTCCACTACACCTCCAGTCTTTGTATCATCCACAAATTTGCTGATCCAGTTTATCACATTATCATTCAGATCATTGATATAGATGACAAATAACAATGGACCCAGCACTGATCCCTGTGGCACACCACTAGTCACAGGCCTCCACTCAGAGAAGCAATTCTCTACCACCACTCTTTGGCTTCTTCCATTGAGCCAATGTCTAATCCAATTTACCACCTCTCCATGTATACCTAGCGACTGAATTTTCCTAACTAACCTCCCATGCGGGACCTTGTCAAAGGCCTTACTGAAGTCCATGCAGACAACATCCACTGCCTTCCCTTCATCCACTTTTCTGGTAACCTCCTCGAAAAACTCTAATAGATTGGTTTAACATGACCTAATATGCACAAAGCCATGTTGACGCTCCCTAATAAGTCACTTTCTATCCAAATACTTGTAGATCCTATCTCTTTGTACTCCTTCCGATAATTTACCTACCACCAACATCAAACTTACCGGCCTATAATTTCCCGGATTACTTTTAGAGCCTTTTTAAAATAACGGAACACCATGAGCTATCCTCCAGTCCTCTGGCACCTCACCCGTAGAGATGACATTTTAAATATATCTGCCAGGGCCCCCGCAATTTCAACACTAGTCTCCTTCAAGGTCCGAGGGAATACCCTGTCAGGTCCTGGGGATTTATCTACTCTGATTTGCCTCAAGATAGCCAGCACCTTCTCCTCTTCAATCTGTATAGGTTCCATGACCTCACTACTTGTTTGCCTTATTTCCATTGACTGCATGCCAATTTCCTTCATAAGTACAGACGCAAAAATCCCATTTAAGATCTCCCCCATTTCTTTTGATTCCATACATAGCCGACCACTCTGATCTTCAAGAGGACGAATTTTATCCCTTAGTATCCTTTTGCTCTTAATATACCTGTAGAAGCTCTTTGAATTATCCTTCACTTTGACTGCCAAAGCAACCTCATGTCTTCTTTTAGCCCTCCTGATTTCTTTCTTAAGTATCTTTTGCACTTTGTATTTGCTCCCTGTTTCCTATACATGTCATACATCTCGCTCTTCTTCTTTATCAGAGTTCCAATATCCCTTCAGAACCAAGGTTCCTTATTCTTATTCACTTTGGCTTTAATCCTGACAGGAACATACAAACTATGCACTCTCAAAATTTCTCCTTTGAAGCCCTCCCACTTACCAATCACATCCTTGCCAGAAACAACCTGTCCCAATCCACGCGTTTTAGATCCTTTCTCATTTCTTCAAATTTGGCCTTTTTCCAGTTTAGAACCTCAACCCAGAACCAGATCTATCTTTATCCATGATCAATTGAAATTAATGGTGTTGTGATCACTGGAACCAAAGTGTTCCCCTACACACACTTCCGTCACCTGTCCTAACTCCTTTCCTAATAGGAGATCTAATATTGCATCCTCATCTCCTTTGTATCTACTCCCCAGCACCTTAAACCTGTGTCGTCTTGGGGCAACCATTTCACCCCTGGGAAAAGGCCTTTGATGATCGAAATGATCGATGCCTCTCATCATCTTATACACCTCTATCAGGTCACATCTCATCCTCCGTCGCTCCAAGGAGAAAAGGCAGAGTTTCCTCAAAAGGGGAGGTGAAGACGGCGGCGCGACACAGATCGCAGCAGCCACTCCTGTGGTGATGTCTGTTATTTGTCAAGTAGGGTGCCATGCACAATCCTGATTTGATGGAGACGGACGTGAGAGCACGGAGGAAAATCTGGTGAAACTTCTGAAATGCCTGATTCGCTGCTGCTGTTACTGTGCAGTCCGAAATCTCCGGAGGAGAAGGACCAGAGTCCTCGGCTTTGCTTGTTGCTCGGCGGCCGGGGCGGGGTCAAAGTGCTCGTCAGAAGATGGTGCTCAGTGTCGAAGAGCTGATCGGAGGCTCGAAATTTTCGGACGGACTGAGAGTCCGCTGCAGTTGGGTGCTTCCAAAGGTGCTGCATCGGCAAGTTTGTGGCGCTTAGAGTTCATGGCAGGGTGAGTTTCTCCCGTCTACTGTCTGCGTGAGATGATAAGTCTATCGAGACTTTGAGACTTTTTTTTACCGTGCCCATGGTCTGCTCTTTATCAAATTATGGTATGGCTTTGCACTGTTGTAACTATATGTTATAATTATGTGGTTTTGTCAGTTTTAGTCTTGGTTTGTCCTGTGTTTCTTGTGATATCATTCTGAGGGAACATTGTATCATTTTTAATGCATGCGTTTCTAAATAGCAATAAATGAGGACTGAGTGTCCTCATAATCAAATCTAATGTATTCTCATAAGGCATGTTCTCCAATCCAGGCAACATCCTTGTAAATCTCCTCTGCACCCTTTCTATGGTTTCCACATCCTTCCTGTAGTGAGGCAACCAGAATTGAGCACAGTACTCCAAGTGGGGTCTGACCAGGGTCCTATATAGCTGCAACATTACCTCTTGGCTCCTAAATTCAATCCCACGATTGATGAAGGCAAATACATCATATGCCTTCTTAACCACAGAGTCAACCTGTGCAGATGCTTTGGGTGTCCTGTGGACTCGGACTCCAAGACCCTCTGATCCTCCACACTGCCAAGAGTCTTACCATTAATACTGTATTCTGCCATCATATTTGACCGACCAAAATGAACCACCTCACACTTATCTGGGTTGAACTCCATTTGCCACTTCTCAGCCCAGTTTTGCATCCTGTCAATGTCCCACTGTAACCTCTGACAGCCCTGCACATTACCCACAACACCTCCAACCTTTGTGTCATCAGCAAACTTACTAACCCCTCCCTCCACGTCCTCATCCAGGTCATTTATAAAAATCACGAAGAATAAGGGTCCTAAAAAAGATCCCTGAGGCACACCACTGGTGACCGACCTCCATGCAGAATATGACTCGTCTACAACCACTCTTTGCCTTCTGTGGGCAAGCCAATTCTGGATCCACAAAGCAATGTTCCCCTTGGATCCCATGCCTCCTTACTTTCTCAATAAGGCTTGCATGGGCTACCTTATCAAATGCCTTGCTGAAATCCATATACACTACATCTACTGCTCTTCCTTCATCAATGTGTTTAGTCACATACTCAGAAAATTCAATCAGATTCCTAAGGCATGACCTGCCCTTGACCAAGCCATACTGACTGTTCCTAATCATATTATACCTCTCGAAATGTTTATAAATCCTGCTTCTCAGGATCTTCTCCATCAACTTACTGAGGTAAGACTCGGTGGTTTATAATTCCTGGGCTATCTCTGCTCCCTTTCTTGAATAAAGGAACAATATTCGCAACCCTCCAATCCTCCAGAACATCCTCTGTCGCCACTGAGGATTCAAAGATCATCACCAGAGGCTCAGTAATCTCCTCCCTCGCCTCCCACAGTATCCTGGGGTACACCTCATCTGGTCCCAGTGACTGATCCAACTTGATGGATCCAAAAGCTCCAGCACATCCTCTTTCTTAATATCTACATGCTCAAGCTTTTCAGTCCGCTGTAAGTCATCCCTACAATCACCAAGATCCTTATCTATAGTGAATACTGAAGTAAAGTATTCATTAAGTACCTCTGCTGTTTGCTCCAGTTCCATACACACTTTCCCACTGTCACATTTGATAGGTCCTATTCTTTCACATCTTATCCTCTTGCTCTTCACATACTTGTAGAATGCCTTGGGGTTTTCCTTAATCCTGCCCGCCATGGCCTTCGCATGGCCCTTTCTGGCTCTCCTGATTTCCTTCTTAAGCTCCCTGCTGTTAGCCTTATAGTCTTCTAGATCTCTAACATTACCTAGCTCTCCGAACATTTTGTAAGCTTTTCTCTTCTTCTTGACTAGATTTATTACAGCCTTTGTACACCACGGTTCCTGTACCCTACCATAACTTCCCTGTCTCATTGGAACGTAACTATGCAGAACTTCACACAAATACCCCCTGAACATTTACCACATTTTTCCGTACTTTTTCCTGAGAACATGCGTTTCCAATTTAAGCTTCCAATTTCCTGCCTGATAGCCTTATAATTCCCCTTACTCCAATTAAACGCTTTTCTAACTTGTCTGTTTCTATCTCTCTCCGATGCTATTGTAAAGGAGAAAGAGTTATGATCACTATCTCCAAAATGCTCTTCCACTGAGAGATCTGACACCTGACCAGGTTCATTTCCCAATACCAAATCAGGTACAGCCTTTCCTCTTGTAGGCTTATCTACATATTGTGTCAAGAAACCTTCTTGAACACCCCTAACAAACTCCACCCCATCTAAACCCCCTGCTCTAGGGAGATGCCAATCGATATTTGGGAAATTAAGATCTCCCGCCACGACAACTCTGTTATTATTACACCTTTCTAAGATCTGTTCCCCTATCTGCTCCTCGATATCCCTGTTACTATTGGGAGGCCTATAAAAACACCCAGTAGAGATATTGACCCTTTCCTGTTCCTAACCTCCACCCACAGAGACTCTGTGGATAATCCCTCCATGGCGTCCACCTTTTCTGCAGCCGTGACACTATCTCTGATCAACAGTGCCACACCCCCACCTCTTTTGCCTCCCTACCTGTCCTTTCTGAAACATCTAAAACCCGGAACTTGAAGTAACCATTTCTGCCCCTGAGCCATCCAAGTCTCTGTAATGGCCACCACATCATATCTCCAAGTACTGATCAACGATCGAAGCTCATTCACTTTGTTCACAACACTCCTTGCGTTAAAATAGACACATCTCAAACCTTCGGTCTGAGTGCGTCCCTTCTGTATCACCTACCTATCCTCCCTCACACACTGTCTCCAAGCTTTCTCTATTTGCGAGCCAGCAGCCACTTCCCCAGTCTCTTCGGTTCAGTTCCCACCCCCCAACAACTTTAGTTTAAACTCTCCCCAGTAGCCTTAGCAAACCTCCCCGGCAGGATATTGGTCCCCCTGGGATTCAAGTACAACCCAGCCTTTTTGTACAGGTTACTCCTGCCCCAAAATAGGTCCCAGTGATCCAGAAATCTGAATCCCTGCCCCGTGCTCCAATCCCTCAGCCATGCATTTATCCTCCACCTTATTCTATTCCTATTCTCACTGTCACGTGGCACAGACAGCAATCTCAAGATGACTACCTTTGCGGTCCTGCTTCTCAACTTTCTTCCTAACTCCCTGTACTCTTTTTTCAGGACCTCTTCCCTTTTCCTACCTATGTCATTGGTAGCAATATGTACCAAGACCTCTGGCTGTTCTCCCTCCCACGGCAAGATACCTTGGACGCGATCTGAAACATCCCGGACCCTGGCACCTGGCAGGCAAACTAACATCCGAATTTCTTTCCTGCGTCCACCGAATCGCCTGTTTGACCCCCTATCTATAGAGTCCCCTATCACTATTGCCTTCCTCTTCCTTTCCACTTAAAGGATTGACGGTGGATATGCAATGGCAAGCATTTAAAGATTGCATGGATGAACTACAACAATTGTTCATCCCAGTTTGGCAAAAGAATAAATCAAGGAAGATAGTGCACCCGTGGCTGACAAGAGAAATTAGGGATAGTATCAATTCCAAAGAAGAAGCATACAAATTAGCCAGAAAAAGTGGCTCACCTGAGGACTGGGAGAAATTCGGAGTTCAGCAGAGGAGGACAAAGGGCTTAATTAGGAAGGGGAAAAAAAATTATGAGAGAAAACTGGCAGGGAACATAAAAACTGACTGTAAAAGCTTTTATAGATATGTAAAAAGGAAAAGACTGGTAAAGACAAATGTAGGTCCCCTACAGACAGAGACAGGTGAATTGATTATGGGGAGCAAGGACATGGCAGACCAATTGAATAATTACTTTGGTTCTGTCTTCACTAAGGAGGACATAAATAATCTTCCAAAAATAGTAGGGGACAGGGGGTCCAGTGAGATGGAGGAACTGAGCGAAATACATGTTAATAGGGAAGTGGCGTTGAGTAAATTGAAGGGATTAAAGGCAGATAAATCCCCAGGGCCAGATGGTCTGCATCCCAGAGTGCTTAAGGAAGTAGCCCAAGAAATAGTGGATGCATTAGTGATAATTTTTCAAAACTCGTTAGATTCTGGACTAGTTCCTGAGGATTGGAGGGTGACTAATGTAACCCCACTTTTTAAAAAAGGAGGGAGAGAGAAACGGGGAATTATAGACCGGTTAGCCTAACGTTGATGGTGGGGAAACTGCTGGAGTCAGTTATCAAAGATGTGATAACAGCACATTTGGAAAGCGGTGCAATCATCGGACAAAGTCAGCATGGATTTGTGAAAGGAAAATCATGTCTGACGAATCTCATAGAATTTTTTGAGGATGTAACTAGTAGAGTGGATAGGGGAGAACCAGTGGATGTGGTATATTTGGATTTTCAAAAGACTTTTGACAAGGTCCCATATGGGAGATTAGTGTGCAAACTTAAAGCACACGGTATTGGCGGTAAGGTATTGATGTAGATAGAGAATTGGTTAGCAGACAGGAAGTAAAGAGTGGGAATGAACGGGACCTTTTCAGAATGGTAGGCAGTGACTAGTGGGGTACCGCAAGGCTCAGTGCTGGGACCCCAGTTGTTTACAATATATATTAATGACTTGGATGAGGGAATTAAATGCAGCATCTCCAAGTTTGCAGATGACACGAAGCTGGGCGGCAGTGTTAACTGTGAGGAGGATGCTAAGAGGATGCAGGGTGACTTGGATAGGTTAGGTGAGTGGGCAAATTCATGGCAGATGCAATTTAATGTGGATAAATGTGAAGTTATCCACTTTGGTGGCAAAAATAGGAAAACAGATTATTATCTGAATGGTGGCCAATTAGGAAAAGGGGAGGTGCAACGAGACCTGGGTGTCATTATACACCAGTCACTGAAAGTGGGCATGCAGGTACAGCAGGCTGTGAAAAAGGCGAATGGTATGCTGGCATTTATAGCGAGAGGATTCGAGTACAGGAGCAGGGAGGTACTACTGCAGTTGTACAAGGCCTTGGTGAGACCACACCTGGAGTATTGTGTGCAGTTTTGGTCCCCTAATCTGAGGAAAAACATACTTGCCATAGAGGGAGTACAAAGAAGGTTCACCAGATTGATTCCTGGGATGGCAGGACTTTCATATGAAGAAAGACTGGATGAACTGGGCTTGTACTCGTTGGAATTTAGAAGATTGAGGGGGGATCTGATTGAAACGTATAAAATCCTAAAGGGATTGGACAGTCTAGATGCAGGAAGATTGTTCCCGATGTTGGGGAAGTCCAGAATGAGGGGTCACAGTTTGAGGATAAAGGGGAAGCCTTTTAGGACTGAGATTAGGAAAAACTTCTTCACACAGAGAGTGGTGAATCTGTGGAATTCTCTGCCACAGGAAACAGTTGAGGCCGGTTCATTGGCTATATTTAAGAGGGAGTTAGATATGGCCCTTGTGGCTACGGGGATCAGGGGGTATGGAGGGAAGGCTGGTGCAGGGTTCTGAGTTGGATGATCAGCCATGATCATAATAAATGGCGGTGCAGGCTCGAAGGGCCGAATGGCCTACTCCTGCACCTATTTTCTATGTTTCTATGTTGCTATGTTTCCCTACCCTTCTGAGCCACAGGGCCAGATCCTGTGCCAGAGCACGGCCACTGTCACTTCGCCCAGGTAGGCTGTTCTCCCCCCCCCCCACCAACAGTACTCAAACAGGAGTACTTATTGTCAAGGGGTACAGCCACAGGGGTACTCTCTAGTACTTGTCTCTTCCCTTTCCTTCTCCTGACTGTGACCCACTTGTCTGTCTCCCGTGTCCCCTGTGTGACCGCCCGCCTATAACTCCTTTCTGTCACCTCCTTGCTCTCCCTGACCAGATGAAAGTCATCAAGCTGCATCTCCAGTTCCCTAATGTAGTCTCTAAGGAGCTGCAGCTCGACGCATCGGGTGCAGATATGGCCGTCCGGGTGGCTGGCAGACTCCAGGACCTCCCACATCCTGTGGAAAGATATGCAAGAATACTGAGGTGAGATATGCAGGAACCTTGTGGACAGATGTACGGGGCACAAAGTATAGGTCTTAGGGGACGCTGGGGACAGACCTGCAGTGACACTGATTAGAAATTTTATGGAACTCCGAGGACTGATATGCAGGAACACCGAGTACTGATACGCAGGGGCACTGAGGACGGATATGCAGGGATACTAAGGACAGATTTACAGCACACTATCGACAGATATGCAGGGACAATTTGGACAGGTGTCCAGGGACACTGACAACAGATATGCAGTGAGACCAAGGAAATCCTTGCAGGAACATCCATG
The DNA here is from genome assembly GCF_963921235.1 of Mobula hypostoma. Lineage (NCBI taxonomy): Eukaryota > Metazoa > Chordata > Chondrichthyes > Myliobatiformes > Myliobatidae > Mobula > Mobula hypostoma. Next base: position 115,978,189 of record NC_086108.1, read on the forward strand.
CCAGATATGTAGTTACACTGAGGTCAGCTTTTTGGGGATACTGAGGACAAATATTCTGATACACTAAAGTCATATAGTCGGGATGGCTGGTGACAGATATACAGTGACGCCAAACACAGAAATGTGCAACACTTAGGTCAATATGCAGGGAAAATGAGTGGATGTATTGAACGACATCACATAACCTAAATGCTGGGACACTGTGGGAGGATGTACAGGGACACTGGGAGTAGGTATGCAGAGATACTGAGGACAGATATGCAGGGACACAGGTGACAGATATGCAGGGAGAATGAGCACAAATGTGCAGGGACACCGACCACAGGTGTGCAGGGACTGAGGACAGATATGCAGGGATACAGAGGCGAGACATGCGAGGAAGCTGAGGACAGATATACATGGACACTGAGGTTAGATATGCAGAAACATTGAGGACAGATATGCGGGGACTCTGAGGACTGATATGAAAGGAGACTGAGGAGTGATGTACAGGGACACTGAGTATGTCATGGTCCCGTCCGACAATGCAAAGCCTGGGATGGCTACGCCCTTTGGGTCGGCAACACAATCCCCTCGAGAGCCGTACGTACCCGAACCGGAACCCTACGCTGGGGACCTAGGGAAGTACCGGGCCTTCTTATTACAATGGTCTTTCGTCTTTGAGCAACAGCCACATAAGCACACCTCGGACAGATTAAAGATTGCATACATCATGGTGCTATTACGAGGGGATGCCTTGACATGGGCCACCGCGATCTGGGACAACCGACCAGAAGTCTGTTCCTCCTTCTCCTCCTTCGTCTCCGAAATGAAGAAGGTCTTTGAACAGCCCATTCGCGGTAAGGACGTTGCTAAGCACTTGCTAACTCTCTGTCAGGGTTTGCGAAGCGTAGCAAAATACTTCATTGAGTTCCAAACGTTAGAGGCCGACTCCGGGTGGAGCCTCTCAGATAAGATAAAAGATAAACTGGCAGCTAGGGATGACGCGGACAGCCTGGACTCTGATCTCCCTAGTCACGAGGCTCGATAATCGACTTCAAGAGTGTCTGAGAGAAAAGACCAGTTGCCCCGCTCCTCAGGTCAGCCCACGGCCTACCTTACCATCTTCAGCCAGCCGCCCTTCCCCAGCCGTTCCAAGTATAGCTCCTACTCCGACTGTCCCCACTACCCTGGGGGAGGAACCCATGCAGCTGGGACGGAACCGTCTCTCCCCTGCCGAACGACTTCGGAGGCGGAGAGCTGGGGATTGTTACCATTGTGGCCAGCCGGGACATTTCCGGGATACCTGTCCCTCTGCGGCCAAAAGGGAGGGCTCACCAGTAGTAGGGGGACCCTAGTGAGCTGGACGACACTCCCTTCAGTCCCCCAGACCCGGAGGCAGATCCCGGCTACCCTGAATTATCAACAACAGTCCCTGTCCCTATCCGCCTTGCTGGATTCCGGTGCCGAGGGAAATCTCCTGGACGAGGACATAGCCTCCCGGGCCGGAATACCTCTGGAGCCGTTAAGAACCCCTCTGGAGGCCCGGGCGCTGGACGGGTTACCCACTATACGCCACCCTGACCTTGATTCTGTCCGGAAACTATCAAGAGGAGGTACGATTTAATCTCATCCTTTCGCCTCAAGCCCCTGTAGCCCTAGGATATCCCTGGCTGAACCACCACAACCCCTACATCGACTGGTCTACCGGGAGGATAGCCAGCTGGAGCCCGTTTTGCCACGCCACCTGTCTGCGTTCGGCTCCATCCCCTAGGGAGGCTATCGCAACCCCGCTTGTCTTGGAACTCCTCAACTTGTCCGGGGTCAATAGGTATTCAGCAAACAACGGGCTCTTTCCCTGCCTCCGCACCGTACCTATGATTGCGCTATCGACCTTCTCCCCGGGGCCTCGTAAGCCACCAGTCGCCTTTTTAACCTATCCCGACTAGAGAGACAGGTCATGAAGAAATATACTATTGAGTCCCTCGCGGCGGGCATTATTCGACCTTCATCCTCCCCAGTGGGCGCCGGTTTCTTCTTTGTAGAGAGAAAAGGACGGGTCGCTTCGTCCCTGTATTGATTATCAAGGCCTAAACAATATAACAGTTAAAGATAAGTACCCACTACCCCTCATTAATTCGGCATTTGAACCACTTCACGGAGCCACCATCTTCTCGAAGTTGGAGCTCCGTAGCGCCTACCGTCTAGTCAGGATGAGGGAGGGAGACGAGTGGAAGACGGCCTTTAATACACCATTGGGCCACTTCGAAGACTTGGTCATGCCGTTTGGTCTCACCAATGCCCCCGCCGTTTTTCAAGCCCAAATCAATGATGTGCTGGTCCAACCAGACCCCTCCCGCCAATTCATCGTTGAGGTTGACGCCTTCGGCTCCGGGTTGAGTGCAGTCCTGTCCCAACGATCAAGTCCGGACGAGAAGCTTCATCCCTGTGCCTTCTTTTTTTCGCCGGCTGTCCCCCACCGAGCAGAATTACGACGTGGGGAATCGGGAACTGGCGGTCAAGCTAGCATTGGAAGAGTGGAGGCACTGGCTAGAGGGGGCAGAACACCCGTTTGTTGTATGGACTGATCATAAGAACCTGGGATATATTCAGACCGCCAAACGTTTCAACTCCCGCCAGGCCCGTTGGGCATTATTTTTTGGACGATTCAAGTTTTCTCTCACATACCGTCCAGGGTCCAAGAACGGGAAACCTGACGCGATCTCCCGCCAATACAATTCCAAGGAGGACACTTCCAGCTCAGAGACTATCCTCCCACCATCCTGTGTGGTGGCACCCCTCACTTAGGAGATTGAGTCCATAGAAAAGGAAGCCCAACGGGATGACCCTGACCCTGATCTGATTGAAACGTATAATATTCTAGAGGGATTGGACAGGCTAGATGCAGGAAGATTGTTCCCGATGTTGGGGAAGTCCAAAACGAGGGGTCACAGTTTGAGGATAAAGGGGAAGCCTTTTAGGACTGAGATTAGGAAAAACTTCTTCACACAGAGAGTGGTGAATCTGTGGAATTCTCTGCCACAGGAAACAGTTGAGGCCAGTTCATTGGCTGTATTTAAGAGGGAGTTAGATATGGCCCTTGTGGCTAAAGGGATCAGGGGGTATGGAGGGAAGGCAGGTACAGGGTTCTGAGTTGGATGATCAGCCATGATCATACTGAATGGCGGTGCGCGCTCGAAGAGCCGAATGGCCTACTCCTGCACCTATTTTCTATGTTTCTATGCTTCTATGACCCCGACAATGGACCCGTCAATCGCCTTTTTCTGCCTGATGCCGTCAGGTCTCAGGTTCTCCGGTGGGGGCACACATCATGGTTCGCCTGCCACCCCGGGAGTTATCGGATACTGGCTGTTCTTAAAAGACTCTTTAGGTGGCCTCTCATGGAGGCGGATACCCGTTCCTATATCTCTGCATGTTCCATCTGTGCCCATGGAAAAGCCTCCCATCGGCCATCTGCGGCATTACTTCGTCCCCTACCTGTCCCTGTCGTACTTGGTCGCACATCGCCCTATACTTTGTCACCGGTCCACCACCTTCACACGGAAACACCTCCGTACTCACCGTGGTAGACCGGTTCTCCAAAACGGGGCACTTTGTAGCCCCCGCCCCCCAAACTCCCTTCTGCGCACGAAACCGCAGACCTTCTCGTCCGCCATGTCTTCCGCCTCCACGGAATTCTCGCCGATATCGTCTCCGATCGAGGTCCCCAATTCGTCTCGCAGGTATGTAAGGCCTTCTGTCAAGCCTTGGGTGCCTCGGTCAGCCTGTCATCCACAAGATCACAAGACATACGAGCAGCAGCAGGCCATTCGGCCCATCGAGTCTGCTCCGCCACTCCACCATGAACTAAACTATTCTTCCATCTAGTTCCAATTTCCGGATTTTTCCCCATATCCCTTGACACCCTGACTAAGTGGATACCTATCAATCTCCTCCTTAAACACCCTCAATGATCGGGCCACAGCTGTATGTGGCAACGAATTCCATAAATCCACGACCCTCTGGCTAAAAAAAAATTCTCCTCAACTCTGTTTTAAATGGGTACCCTCTAATTCTAAGACCGTGGCCTCTGATCTCCCTCCTGGCACTTATCTGTGTAAGCGGAACAAGTGCTACACATGCCCTTACACTTCCTCCCTTACCACCATTCAGGGCCCCAAACAGTCCTTCCAGGTGAGGCATCACTTCACCTGTGAGTCGACTGGGGTGATATACTGCGTCCGGTGCTCTCGATGTGGCCTTTTATATATTGGTGAGACCCGACGCAGACTGGGAGACCGCTTTGCTGAACATCTACGCTCTGTCCGCCAGAGAAAGCAGGATCTCCCAGTGGCCACACATTTTAATTCCACATCCCATTCCCATTCTGACATGTCTATCCACGGCCTCCTCTACTGTAAAGATGAAGCCACACTCAGGTTGGAGGAACAACACCTTATATTCCGTCTGGGTAGCCTCCAACCTGATGGCATGAACATTGACTTCTCTAACTTCCGCTAGGCCCCACCTCCCCCTCGTACCCCATCTGTTATTTTTATGCACACATTCTTTCTCTCACTCTCCTTTTTCTCCCTCTGTCCCTCTGAATATACCTCTTGCCCATCCTCTGGGTCCCCCCCCCCCCGTCTTTCTTCCCGGACCTCCTGTCCCATGATCCTCTCGTATCCCCTTTTGCCTATCACCTGTCCACCTCTCGGCTCTATCCCTCCCCCTCCTGTCTTCTTCTATCATTTTGCATCTCCCCCTCCCCCTCCAGCTTTCAAATCCCTTACTCACTCTTCCTTCAGTTAGTCCTGACGAAGGGTCTCGGCCTGAAACGTCGACTGCGCCTCTTCCTAGAGATGCTGCTTGGCCTGCTGCGTTCACCAGCAACTTTGATGTGTGTTGCTTGAATTTCCAGCATCTGCAGAATTCCTGTTGTTTCCACATCTACTCTGTTCAACCCTTTCAATATTCGAAATGTTTCAATGAGAACCCCTGTCATTCTTCTATACTCTGATGAATAGAGCCCAAGAGCCGACAAACGCTCCTCATATGTTAGCCCCTGCATTCCAGGAATCATCTTCATAAATCTTCTCTGAACTCTCTCCAACATTAGTACATCCCTTCTAAGATACGGGGCCCAAAACTGCACACAGTATTCCAAATGAGGTCTCACCAGTGCCTCATAGAGCCTCATCAACACCTCCTTACTCTTGTACACTATTCCTCTTGAAATGAATGCCAACATAGCATTCGCTTTCCTTACCGCCAATCCAACCTGGTGGTTAACCTTTAGGATATCCTGCACGAGGACCCCCCAGTCCCTTTGCGCTTCCGATTTTTGAATTTTCTCCCCATCTAAATAATAATCTGCCTGACTATTTCTCAACATTGTATCTCATCTGCCATTTCTTTGCCCACTCTCCTAAACTAACGAAGTCTCCCTGCAATCTGTCCGTTTCTTCAACACTTCCTGCTCCTCCACCCATCTTTGTGTCATCCGCAAACTTAGCCACAAAACCATTTAATCCATAATCTAAATCATTGATATACATTGTAAAAAGAAGCGGTCCCAACACGACCCCTGTAGAACACCACTAGTAACCGGCAACCAATCAGAATAGGATCCCTTTATTCCCACCCTTTGCTTTCTGCCTATCAGCCAATGCTCCACCCATTCCAATATCTTTCCTGTAATTCCATGGGCTCTCATCTTGTTAAGCAGCCTCCTATGCGGCACCTTATCGAAGGCCTTTTGAAAATCCAAAATACACAACATCCACAGCCTCTCCCTTGTCAATCTTATTTGAGATTACTGTACCTCAAAAAATTCCAATAGGTTGGTGAGGCAGGATCTTCCCTTCATGAAACCGTGCTGGCTTCGGCCTATCTTGTCATGTACCTCGAGGTATTTCATGACCTCGTTCTTGAGGATCGACTCCAATAACTTTCCAACTACCGATGTCAGACTAATAGGTCTGTAATTTTCTTTTTGCTGCCTTCCTCCTTTCTTAAACAGCGGAACTACATTTGCGACCTTCCAGTCCTCTGGAACTATGCAGGAGTCTATTGATTCCTGGAAGATCATTTCCAATGCTTCCACAATCTCCAAAGCCACCTCCTTCAGAACCCGTGGATGCACTTCATCCTGTCTGGGAGACTTATCTATTCTTAGTCCATCTAGCTTCCCAAGCACTTTCTCTCTAGTAATCTTGACTGTACCTAATTCTATTCCCTGAGATCTCTGGCTATCAGGTAAATTGCTAATGTCTTCCACTGTGAAGACTGATGCAAAATGCTCATTTAGTTCCTCTGCCATCTCTTTATTACCTATTATAATTTCTCCAGCATCATTTCCAATCCGTCCTATATCTACTCGTGTCACTTTGTTACTCTTCATATATTAAAAAAAAACTCTCAGTATCCTTTTTATGTTAATTGCCAACTTCCTTTCATAATTCATCTTCTTTCCTCATGACTTTCTTGGTTCCCTTCTGTAAGTTTTTAAAAGTCGTCCAGTCCTCAGTTTTCCCACTAATTTTTGCTTCCTTGTACGTGCTTTTATTTTAGCCTTAACCAGCTTCCACCCACAGACGAACGGGGAAACGGAACGGGTCAACCAGGATTTAGAAACATAGAAAATAGGTGCAGGAGTAGGCCATTCGGCCCTTCGAGCCTGCACCGCCATTTATTATGATCATGGCTGATCATCCAACTCAGAACCCCTCCCCAGCCTTCCCTCCATACCCCTTGACCCCCGTAGCCACAAGGGCCATATCTAACTCCCTCTTAAATATAGCCAATGAACTGGCCTCAACTGTTTCCTGTGGCAGAGAATTCCACAGATTCACCACTCTCTGTGTGAAGAAGTTTTTCCTAATCTCGGTCTTAAAAGGCTTCTCCTTTATCCTCAAACTGTGGCCCCTCGTTCTGGACTTCCCCAACATCGGGAACAAAATTCCTGCATCTAGCCTGTCCAATCCCTTTAGGATTTTATACGTTTCAATCAGATCCCCCCTCAATCTTCTAAATTCCAATGAGTACAGCCCAGTTCATCCAGTCTTTCTTCATATGAAAGTCCTGCCATCCCAGGAATTTGGAGGCGACACTACGTTGTATAACAACCAACAGCCCGTCGCGCTGGAGCGACCACCTCGGGTGGGTTGAGTACGCCCATAACTCTCTGGTTAGTACTGCCATCGGAAGGTCTCTGTTCGAGTGCTCCCTTGGGTATCAACCGCCGCTGTTGCCCGCGTAAGAAGAGGAGACTGCGGTGCCGTGTGTTCAGGCCCGTATCGATCGGTGTCGCAAGCTTTGGGAGGTCACACGCACGGCCCTGCTCAGATCAGCCGATCGCAATAAGAGGATTGCCGATCGACACCGGACACCTGCGCCTGAGTATCGACCTGGGCAGAAGGTGTGGCTCTCATCCAAAGACGTCTTCCTCAAAACCGAGCCGAAGAAACTCGTCCCTCGCTTCCGGTGAACTTTCAAGTTCGAAAGTATCATCAACCCCACAGCAGTCCGACTTAAACTACCAAGATCTATGCACATCCACCCTACTTTTCAAGTTTTCCAATTAAAACCGCTTTCCATCAGTCCCTTGTGTCCTCCGACCGAAAGCCTCCCACCCGCCCGGATCATCGACAACCATCCGGCATACACCGTCCGGCGGCTAGTACATGTGCGCCGTCGGGGCAGGGGCTTCCAATACCTGGTCGACTGGGAAGGGTACGGCCCAGAGGAGCGTTGCTGGGTTCCCCGCTCCTTCATCCTGGACGCCTCCCTCATCGAAGACTTCCATCGGGACCATCCGAACAAACCTGGAAGATCGCCTGGAGGCTCCCATTGAAGTGGTGGGGGGGGGGGGGGGGGACTGTCATGGTCCTGTCCGGCAATGCCCCATCTTGCTATTATCTCCTTGATTAGGTCTGAATCCTCTCGTCTGATTTCCAGTTGTTCCCTGTTTTCATTAATTACAGTACACCTGCTTTCCATCAGCGTACCGAGGATAAGAACCCTGGCGTCACTGTTACGCTTCGCCAGTTCGTTGAGCTATTCTAGTGTGTGTAAAACTCGTTTCCTGATTCCTTAGGACTGTCAGTCCTAAGCTCCGCACCATTCCCTGGATAATCTACGTAAACCTTGTCTCCGTGTAAAGGTTCTCCTGAATACCGGTTCCACGTTCGCGGCTGCGCTAACGCCTCACGAACCTGTCTCCGTGCGTGCGTCCTGCTCTTTTGTTCGTCCCCAGCCACGTACTTGCAACAGAGTACCGATGTACAGAGACACAGAGGGCAGAGGTGCACGGAACCTGAGGACAGAGATGTATGGACACTGATGACTGATATGCGGCAACAACGCAGGGACACTGTGGACAGTTGTACAGGGACACTGAGGGTAGATATGCAGGGACGCTGTGGACAGATATGCAGAGATACTGAGGGCAGATCTGCAGGGACACTAATAACAGATTAGCAGGCTCATTAAGGACAGATAGGCAGGGAGACAGAGCACAGATATGCAGGGACACTGAGGACAGATATACAGCACACTGAGGACAGACAGGCAGGGAGACAGAGCACAGATATGCAGGGACACTGAGGACAGTTAGACAGGGAAACTGAGGGCAGATATGTGCGAACAGAGACGACAGATATGCAGGGCCACTGAGGACCGATATTTGGCAATACTGAGGACAAATATTCGGGGACTCGGGATGACTTGTGACAGATATGCACAAACGCCGTGCACAGAAATGTGCATCACTGAGGAGCGATATGCATGGAAAATGAGTGTATGTATTGCTCGACATCACAGACAGATAGGTCGCCACACTTTGGACAGATACGCAGGAACATTGAGTGCAGAGATCCTGGAACACTGAGGACAGACATGTGGGGCTGCTGGTGATAAATATGCAAGGTCACCTAGCACAGATGTAGAAGGACACTGAGGACAGGTTACAGGGACACTGAGGAGAGATATGCAGGGAGAATGACCACAGATATGTACGGGCACTGAGTACAGATGGTCAGGTACACTGTGAACAGTTATTTAGAGACACTTAGGACAGATATACAAGGACACTGTGGACAGATATGCTGTGACACTGAGGGCTCGGAAGGCAGTTATGCAGGGCCACTGTAGACAAATATGCGCAGACCCTGAGGACATGGGTACAGGGATAATGGGGACTGGAGCACGGGGACACTGTGGACAGATATGCAGGGACACAGAGGACGGATGTACAGCGACACTGAGGACAGATATGCAGGGAACTGATTACATTTATGCAGGGAATGAGGACAGATATGCAGGGATACTGAGCCAGATATATATGGACATAGAGGACAAGTGTCCATGTGACACTGAGGACAGATATGCAGGGAAACTGTGAAATAGATGCGGGACACTGAGGACAGTTATGCATGGACACTAAGGACAGATATGCATGGACACTGAGGACAGATATGCAGGAAGACTGTGGGCAAGTGTACAGGGACACTGAGGACAGATATACAAGGACACTGTTGACAGAAATGCAGCTTATTGAGGACAGCAATGCAGCGACACTGAGCACCGATATGAGGGACACTGAGGACAGATATTCAGGGACACCGAGGACCGATATGCAGGGATTCTGGACAGATATGGAGGGATAGTGGTGCAGTTATGCAGGGGCAGAAGAAGAAGATATGCTGGGATGCTGAGGACGGATTTATGGGGACGCTGAGGACGGATTTACAGGGACACTGAGCATAGATATGCAGGGATACCGAGGACAGATATGCAGGGACACTGGGGACAGATATGCAGGGACCCAGAAAACAGATATGTGGGGACGCTGAGGAGAAATATGCAGTGTCATGACGACATGCATGCAGGAACAGTGAATACAAATATCGTGAAACACTGAGAACGGATATGCAGGGACAGATATGTTGGGATACTGTGGACAGGTATACAGAGATACTGAGAGAGATATGTAGCACACTGAGGAACGATATGCAGGGACACCCTGGACAGATATACTCCGAATGTAAGGAAAGATGTACAGGGACACTGAGGACAGATATACAGGAACACTGACCACAGATATGCCGGGGAGTCTGGGTACAGGTATGCCGGGAGACTGAGGGCAGATATGCAGGGAGACTGAGGACAGATATTCAGGCAGACCAAGGAAACTCTGCAGTAACATCCATGTTAGATATGCAGTAACACTGAGGTCAACCACTTAGGGATACTGAGGACAAATATTCGAGGACATTAAGATCATATAGTCGGGATGACTGGTGACAGATATGCGGAAACACCGAACATGGAAATGTGCAACACTGTGGTGTGATATACAGGGAAAACGAGTAGATGTATTGTACAACATCAGAGACAGACATGCCGGCAGTGTGGAGAGATACGTGGGGACATTGTCGATAGCGATTCTGGAACATTGAGGACAGATATGCAGGAATACGGATTCAGGTATGCAGGGACACTGCGGACAGATGTCCAGGGACACAAAAAGCCGATATGCAGAGACAATAAGGACAGATGTGCAGGAAGACGGGTTTAGGTATGCAGCTACACTAAGGATAGATGTCCAGCGACACTAAGAACAGAAATTCAGGGACACTCTAGACAGACATGCAGGGAATCTAAGGACAGAAGTACACGGACACTGAAGACAGATATGCGGTGGACTCTAAGGACAGGTACACCAGAACACTGAGGACAGTTATGCAGGAACAAGGGTTCAGGTACGCAGGGACACTGAAGTCAGATATGCAGCGACAGAGAGGACAGATATGAAAGGACACTGTGGATAAGTGTAAAGCTACACTGAGCACAGATTGCACGTATGCTGAGGACAGAAATGTAGCGACGCTGGAGACAGATATGCAGTAACACGGAGGAGAGATATGTACAGATACTGTGGACAGGTGTACAGCACATTAACGACAGATATGCGTTGAAACTGAAGCCGGATATGCAGGGAGAGTGAGGACAGATATGCAGAACCGCTTGGACAGAAGTGAATGGACTCTGAGGTGCGTTTGCAGGGTCACTGTAGACAGGTGTACAGGGACACTGAGGGCAGACATGAAGGGACACTGAGGACAGATATGCAGCATACTCACGACAGATATGGAGGGACACTGAGGACAGATATGGAGGGACACTGAGGACAGATATGCAGCGACACTGAGGAAGGTACGCGTGGATGCTGAGGACAGATATGCATGGACACTGAACACAAGTGTACTGGGAAAAGAAGGACAGATATGCAGCAAATTGTCGACAGATATGGAAGCGCACTGAGGAGAAATACCCTGTAACAATACGGACGGAAATGCAGAGACTCTAAGGACAAAAAGGACAATGAAGACAGATATTCAGGGAGTGACAACGGATATGCAGAGATACTGAGCCGAGATACGCGGGAACACTGAGAACAGATATGCATTGGTACTGATGGCAGCTATGCGGGATACTAAGGAACAATATCCTGGACCACTAGGTACAGATATGTGCGGACGCTGAGGAATGATATTCAGGAACATCTAGCACAGATATGCAAGTACATTGAGAACAGATATGCACAGACACAGAGCACAGATACGCAGGGAGCCACAAAACAGATATGTGGGGACTCTGAGGACAGGTACGCCTGAACACTAAGGACAGATATGCAGGAATACTGAGGATAGTTATGCAGGGAGACTGAGGACAGATATTCAGTAAGACCAAGGAAGCTCGGCAGGAACATCCAGGCTAGATATGCAGTAACACTGAGGTCAACTATTTGGACAAATATTCGGGGACTCTAAAGTCATATAGTAGGGATGACTGGCGACAGATATGTAGAGATGCCGAACACAGAAATGTGCAATGCTGAGTTGCGAAATGCAGGGAGAACTAATGGATGTATTGCACGACATCACAGACAGACATGCTGGGGCACTGTGGACGGATATGTTGGGACATTGAAGACAGAGATCTTAATACACTGAGGACAGATATACGGGGATGCTAAGGACAGATATGCAGAGATACTGAGGATAGATATTCATGGACACTGGGGTCTGGTGTACAGGGACAATAAGAACAGATATGCAGGGATTTTGAGGACAGGTATGCAGGGAAGGTGAAGACTTCATGGACACTGCATGGACATTGAGGACCCACGTGCACGGACACTGAGGATAGATATGCAGGGAAACTGAGGACCGGCGTGCAGGGACAATGTGGATAGATAAGCCAGGTCACTGAGAACAGGCGTAAAGCAATACTGAGGAAGAATTTGCAGGGACACTGAGGAGCAATATCCTGGAAGACTGAAGATAGATATGTAGGGACGCTGAGGACAGATACGCCGGGACACTGAGGACAGAAATGCAGGGACACTGAGGTAAGGTGTACAGGGACACTGAGGACAGATATGCCATGACACTGAGCAGATATATGACGGGACACTTAGGACAGATAAGCCGGGACACTGAGGACAGAAATGACGGGATTTAGATGTCAGATATGAGACACACTGAGGATAGTTATGGAGAGCAATGAGGACCGATATGCACGGATACTGTGTACAGATATGCAGGGACACTGGTGCAGATATGCAGGAAGACTGGGGTGGGATATGAGGGGACGCAGAGGACAGGTGTACAGGTGTTCGGGAACACCGAGGACAGATATTCAGTGAGACCAAGGAAATCTATGCAGGAACTTCCAGGCTAGGTATGCAGTAACACAGAGGTCAATTATTGGGGGATACTGCGGACACATATGCTGAGACGTTGAGGACAGATATGCAGGGACACCGAGGAACAATATCCTGGAACAATGAGTACATATATGTGGGGAAGGTGAGGCAGATATGCAGGGAAAATGAGGGCTGCTATGCCACGAAACTGACTACAGATATGCGGGGACACTAAGAAAAGATATGCCGGGAATCTGGGGACAGATATGCAGCGAGGCTGAGATCAGGTGAACAGGGACACTGTTGTCACAAATTCCGGGTCTCTGAGGTCAAGTGAACAGGGACACTGAAGATAGATATGCAGTGATACAGAGCAGCTCCAACCTGGAATACTGCGGAGAGATATGTGGGGACACTAAGGACAGATATGTTGGTACGCTGTGGACAGGTATGAAGGGATACTGAGCAAAAAATATACAGGGAAACATAGCATAGATATCCAGGGACACTGAGGACATATATACGGGAGAATGAGAACAGATATGCGGCACACTGAGGAGCAATATCCTGGAACACTGCGGACAGGTATGCAGGGACACTGAGGACAGATATGTTGGTACGCTGTGTATATGAAGGGACACTAAGCACAAATATACAGGGACACCGCATAGATATTCAGGGACACTGATAAAAGATGTACAGGGACACTGAATACAGACATGCAGGGATATTAAGGACACATATACAGGGAGACAGAGGACAGATATGTGGCACACTGAGGAGAAATATCCTGGAAGACTGAGGACAGGTATGTTGGATCGCTGAGGATAGATATGCCGAAGCATTGAGCAAAGCTATGCAGGGACACTGAGGTCAGGTGTACAGGGACTCTGAGGACAGATATGCAGGGATACTGCTGAGAGATAGGCAGTGACACTGAGGACAAATATCCTGTAACTAGGAGGACAGACATGTGCGGACGCTGATGACCGATGTGCAGCGACCCTAGCACAGTTACGCGGGGAGGCTGAGGACAGACATGCATGGACACTGAGTAAAGGTGTACAGAGACACTGAGGACCGATATGTGGGTACGCTGTGGATAGATATTCTGGGACTCTGAGCACAAATATGCAGGGACAGAGAGCATAGATATTCAGGGACACTGAAAACAGATATTCAGGGACACTGAAAACAGATGTACCGGGACACTGAAAACAGATGTACCGGGACACTGAGGGCAGATATGCGGGGTACTGAAGACAGTTATACAGGGAGACAGAGGACAGGTATGCAGGGACACTGGGGACATCTATACAAGCACAATGAAGGTAGATATGCAGGAAAACTGAGACCAAATATTCAAGGACAATGAGCACATATGTGCAGGGACCCTGGGGACAGAGATGCAGGGACACTGAGGCAAGATATGAAGGGACACTGTGTCGAGATATGCGGAGACGCTGAAGACAGATGTACAGGGACACTGAGGAACAATATCCTAGAAGACTGGGGGTAGATATGTGAGGTCGCTGAGGACAGATATGCCTAAGCACTAAGCACAGCTATGCAGGTACACTGAAGACAGGTGTACAGGGATACTGAGTGCAGATATGGAGGTACAATGAGGTCGGATATACAGGGACACTGAGGGAAGATATGCACTGATACTGAGGATAGATATGTCGGGACATTGATGAGAGATATGCCGAGACACTGAGGACTGATATTCAAGGACTCTGAGGTCATATATGAAGGGACACTGCGGGCAGAACAACAGGGAAACTGAAGACAGGTATGACGGGACACAGATGACAGATAATTAGGGACACTGAGGTCATATATGCAGGAACACTGAGCACAAATGTACAGGGACACTGAGGGGCGATATGCGGGAACACAGATGTCAGAAATAAGCCACACTGTGGACAGATATGCAGTTCAATGAGGACAGATATGCAGGGTTTCTGAGAACAGCAATGCAGGGATATTGTGGACAGATACGCAGGGACACTGGTGTAGATATGCAGAAACACTGGGAAGATAAATGAGGGGACACTAAGGACAGATAATCTGGGGCACTGAGCACAGGTATGCAACTACAGTGCCGTCACATGTACAGACACACTGAAGGCAGATACACAGGGACACTGAGGACAGATATGCAGGGACACTGTGGGCAGATAATCCGGGTCACTGAAGAGCAATATCCTGGAAGACTGAGGACAAATGTGTGGGGGCGCTAGGGCAGATATGCCGGGACGCGGAGCACAGATATGCCGGGACACAGAGGTCAGATATGTAGGGACACTAAGCACAAATATGACGGAACTCAGATGTCAGATATGAGGCAGACTGAGGACTGATATGCAGCGCCTTGAGGACAGATAAGCAAGGACACTGAGGACTAATATGCATGGACAATGAGGACCGATATGCACGGATACTGTGGACAGATATGCAGGGACACTGGTGCAGAGGTACAGGAACAATGGGGAGAGATATGAGGGGACGCAGAGGACGGCTGTACAGGGAGAAAGAGGACGGCTATGCTGTGTAAATGAGGTAAGGTATAGAGGGACACCCAGGACAGATATTCAGTGAGAGCAAGGAAATATATGCAGGAACATCCAGACTAGGTATTCAGGAACACAGAGGCCAATTATTACGGGATACTGAGGACAAATATTCGGGGGATCTAAGGACATATAGTCATGATGACTGGGGACAGATATGCAGGGACGCCACACACAGAAATATGCAACACTGAGGTGCGATATGCAGGGAAAACGAGTGGATGTATTGAACGACATCACAGTCAGATATGCCGCGCAATATGGACAGATATGCAGGGACACTGATGACAGAGATCTTGCAACACTGAAGACAGATATGCAGGGACACTGCAAGCAGATGTGCGGGGACACTGACGACAGATATGCAGCTACCCTGAGGAGGTTAAGCTAGGATGCTGAGGACAGATATGCGTGGACACTGGGGACCGGTGCATATGGCCAATAAGGACAGATACGCAGGGACACCGAGGGGAAATATTCTGGAACACTGAGGACAGATATGCAAGGATACTGTCAGATATGCAGGGACACTGGTGAGAGAAGTACAGGGACACTAAAGACAGATATGACGGCACACTGAGATCATATAAGGGGTACACTGAGAAGAGATACGCAGGAACACTGAGGACAGATATGCCGGGTCACTGAGGACAGATATGCGGAGAACCTGAGGATAGATAAGTGGGTACACTGTGGACAGGTATGCAGGGATATTGAGCGCAAATATGCAGGGAAATATAGCGTAGATATTCAAGGACACTGAGAAAAGATGAACAGGGACACTGAGGACTGATATGCAGGGACATTGTGGACTGTTATACAGGGAGACAGAGGACTGGTATGCAGGGATACTGAAGACATATATACAGGGACAATGAGGACAGATATACTGTGACAGTGAGGACAGGAGTGCAGGAACACTGTGGGCAGATATGCAGGGATACAGAGGAGCAACATCCTGGAACAATAAGGACAGTTATGTGGGTATGCTGAGGGAAGATATGCAGGGGTGTACAGCATAGATATGTTGGGAAACTGAGGGAAGATATGCAAGGACACTGGTGCAGATATGTAGGGACACTGACGACAGATATACAGGAACACCCAGGACATATATTCAGTGAGACCAAGGAAATCAATGCAAGAACATCCAGGCTAGGTATGCTGTAATACTGAGGTCAAATGTTCCGGGAATCCAAGGACATATAGTCAGGATGAGAGGGGACAGATATGCAGGGACGTCAAACACAGAGAAATGCTACACTGAGGTGCGATATGCAAGGAAAATGAGTGGATATATTGAACGACATCACAGATATATGGTATATGCCGCGCACTGTGGACAGATATGCAGGGACATTGATGACAAAGATCTTGGAACACTCAGGAAGATACGCCGGGATGCTGAAAACAGATTACACTGGGGACAGGTGTATAGGGACAATAGGAGCATATATGCAGTAAACTGAGGACAGATATGCAACGACCCTGAGAAAGATACGCCGGGAAGCTGAGGACTGATATGCGTGGACACTGGGCACAGGTGTAGAGGGACAATAAGGACAGATAAGCAGGGACACTGGTGAGAAATATTATGGAACACTGTGGGCAGATATGCAGAGACGCTTAGGACAGAAATACAGGGACACCTAGCACAGATTTGCAGGGAAACTGAAGACAGATATACAGGGGCACTTAGCACAGATTTGAGGGGAAATTGAAGACAGATATACAGGGACACTGACGGCTGTTATGCAGCTAAACTGACTACAAATATGCTGGGACACTAAGAAAAGATATGCTGGGAATCTGAGGACAGATATGCAGAGACAGTAAGGACAGATGTACACGGAAACAGAGGTCACAAATTCTGGGTCTCTGAGATCAGGTGAACAGGGACACTGTTGTCACAAATTCCGGGTTCTGAGGTCAAGTGAACAGGGACACTGAAGATAGATATGCAGTGATACAGAGCAGCTCCAACCTGGAATACTGCGGAGAGATATGTGGGGACACTGAGGACAGATATGTTGGTACGCTGTGTACAGATATGAAGGGACACTGAGCAAAAAATATATAGGGAAACATAGCATAGATATCCAGGGACACTGAATGCAGACATCCAGGGACATTAAGAACACATATACAAGAAAGACTGAGGACATATATACGGGGAGAATGAGAACAGATATGTGGGGACACTGAGGACAGATATGTTGGTATGCTGTGTACAGATATGAAGGGACACTGAGCACAAATATACAGGAACACAGCATAGATATTCAGGGACACTGAGAAACGATGTACAGGGACACTGAGGACAGATATGCCGGGACACTCCGAACAGATATGTGGGTACGTTAAGGAGAGCTATGCCGGAACATTGGGGGCAGATGTGCAGGGAAACTGAGGACAGCTACGTAGAGACACCAAGGACAGAAATACATGGACAGTGAGGACAGATGTACAGGAAGCTGAGGACAGATATGCATGGACACCGAGGACATATATGCAGGGACACTGAGCATAGACATGCAGGGACACTGTGTCGAGATTCACAACGACGCTCAGAACAGATGTACAGGGACACTGAAGACAGATATGTTGGAACACTGAGGACAGCTCTACAGGGACACTAAGAACAGATATGCAGTGACACCGAGGACAGCTATGCAGGGACACAAGGGACAGGAATGCAGGGATACCTAGGACAGATATACTGGGACACAGAGGACAGATATACTGGAACAATGAGGACAAATATGCAGGGTTACTGATGATAGATATGCCGGGACACGGAGGGCAGATATGTGGGCGCGCTGAGGACAGATATGCAGGGAAACTGAGGACAGGTATGCATAGACACCGAGGATGTATATGTAGCAATACTGACAAAGATACACGGGGAAACTGAGGACAGATATACATGGACACCAAGGACATATATGCAGGGACACTGAGCACAGTTATGCAGGGATACTGAGGACAGAAATGTTAGAACACTGATGACAGCTCTACAGAGACACTAAGGACAGATATACAGTGACACCGAGTACAGCTATGCAGGGACACAAGGGACAGGTACGCAGGAATACCTAGGACAGATGTACAAGGACCCTGAGGACAGATACAGTGGCATGCAAACGTCTGGGCACTGCTGTTCAAAATTTCTCTTACTGTGAATAGTTAAGTGAGTAGAAAATGAACTGATCTCCAAAAGTCATAAAGTTAAAGATGAAACATTCTTTTCATCATTTTAAGCAAGATTAGTGTATTATTTTTCTTTTGTACAATTTTAATTTTAAAAAAAGGAAAGGAGAACCATGCAAAAGTTTGGGCACCCCAAGAGATTTGAGCTCTCAGATAAATTTTACCAAGGTCTCAGACCTTAATTAGCTTGTTAGGGCTATGGCTTGATCACAGCCATCGTTAGGAAAGGCCAGGTGATGCAAATTTCAAGGCTTTATAAATACCCTGACTCCTCAAACCTTGTCCCAACAATCAGCAGCCATGGGCTCCTCTAGGCAGCTGCCTAGGCACTCTGAACATTAAAATAAATGATGCTCACAAAGCAGGAGAAAGCTACAAAAAGACAGCAAAGCGATTTCAGGTAGCCGTTTCCTCAGTTCATAATATAATTAAGAAATTGCAGCTAACAGGAACGGTTAAGGTCAAGTTGAGGTCTGGAGCACCAAGAATACTTTCTGAGAGAGCTACACATAGGATTGCTAGAAAGGCTAATCAAAACCCCTGTTTGACTGCAGAAGACCTTCAGGAAGGAGGTGCAGGACACACACAGTAAATGGTAGGGCACTGAGGACTGCGGAGGAACAAAGAGATCTGGGAGTTCAGATATATAATTACCTGAAAGTGGCGTCACAGGTAGACAGGGTTGTAAAGAAGGCTTTTGGCATCCTGGCATTCATAAATCAAAGCACTCTGTACGGAAGTTGGGATGTTATGGGGAGGTTGTATAAGACATTTGTGAGGCCAAATTTGGGGTATTGTGTACAGTTCTGGTCATCTAAGTACAGGAAGGATATCAGTAACATAGCCCATAGAACATAGAACAGTACAGTACAGTACAGGCCCTTCGGCCCACAACGTTGTGCCGACCCTCAAACCCTGCCTCCCATATAACCCCTCACCTTAACTTCCTCCATATGCCTGTATCTTAAATTTCACTAGTGTATCTGCCTCCACCACTGACTCAGGCAGTGCATTCCACGAACCAACCACTCTCTGAGTAAAAAAAAACTTCCTCTAATATCCCCCTTGAACTTCCCACCCTTTATCTTAAAGCCATGACCTCTTGTATTGAGCAGTGGTGCCCTGGGGAAGAGGAGCTGGCTATCCACTCTATCTATTCCTCTTAATATCTTGTACACCTCTATCATGTCTCCTCTCATCCTCCTTCTCTCCAAAGAGTAAAGCCCTAGCTCCCTTAATCTCTGATCATAATCCATACCCTCTAAACCAGGCAGCATCCTGGTAAACCTCCTCTGTACCCCGTCCAATGCTTCCACATCCTTCCTTTAGTGAGGCGACCAGAAATGGACATAGTATTCCAAGTGTGGCCTAACCAGAGTTTTATAGAGCTGTATCATTACCCCGCGACTCTTAAAATCTATCCCTCGACTTATGAAAGCGAACACTCCATAAGCTTTCTTAACTGCCTTATCTAAATGTGAGGCAACTTTCAGGGATCTGTGGACATGTACCCCAGATCCCTCTGCTCCTCCACACTACCAAGTATCCTGCCATTTACTTTGTACTCTGCCTTGGAGTTTGTCCTTCCAAAGTGTACCACCTCATACTTCTCCAGGTTGAACTCCATCTGCACTTCTCAGCCCACTTCTGCAATCTATCAATGTCTCTCTGCAATCTTCAACAATGCTCAACACTATCCACAGCACCATCAACATTTGTGTCGTCTGCAAACTTGCCAACCCACCGTCTACCCCCATGTCCAGGTCGTTAATAAAAATCACGAAAAGTAGAGGTCCCAGAACAGATCCTTGTTGGACACCACTAGTCATAACCCTCCAATCTGAATGTACTCCATCCACCACGACCCTCTGCTTTCTGCAGGCAAGCCAATTCTGAATCCACCTGGCCAAACTTCCCTGGATCCCATGCCTTCTGACTTTCTGAATAAGCCTACCATGTGGAACCTTGTCAAATGCCTCACTGAAATCCATGTAAATCACATCCACTGCACTACCCTCATCTATATGCCTGGTCACCTCCTCAAAGAGTTCTATCAGGCTTATTAGACAAGATCTGCCCTTCACAAAACCATGCTGACTGTCCCTGATCAGACCATGATTCTCTAAATGTCCATAGATCCTATCTCTAAGAATCTTTTCCAACAGCTTTTCCACCACAGATGCAAGGCTCACTGGTCTATAATTACCCAGACTATTCCTACTACCTTTTTTGAACAAGGGGACAACATTCGCCTCCCTCCAATCCACCAATACCATTCCCGTGGATAACGAGGACATAAAGATCCTAGCCAGAGGCTCAGCAATCTCTTCCCTCGCTTGTGGAGCAGCCTGAGGAATATTCCGTCAGGCTGTGGGGACTTATCTGTCCTAATGTATTTTAACAACTCCTCCTCTGCCTTAATATCAACATGCTCCAAAACATCAACCTCACTCATATTGTCCTCACCATCATCAAGTTCCCTCTCATTGGTGAATACAGAAGAAAAGTATTCATTGAGGACCTCGCTCACTTCCATAGCCTCCAGGCACATCTTCCCACCTTTATCTCTAATTGGTCCTACCTTCACTCCTGTCATCCTTTTGTTCTTCACATAATTGAAGAATGCCTTGGGGTTTTATCCTACTTGCCAAGGCATTCTCAGGCCCCCTTATTGCTCTCCTCAGCCCCTTCTTAAGCTCCTTTCTTGCTACCTTGTATTCCTCAATAGACCCATCTGATCCTTGCGTCCTAAACCGCATATGTGCTGCCTCCTTCCACCTAACTAGATTCTCCACCTCACTTGCACCCATGGTTCCTTCACCCTACCATTCTTTATCTTCTTCACTGGGACAAATTTATCCCTAACATCTCGCAAGAGATCTCTAAACATCGACCACACGTCCATAGTACATTTCCCTGCAAAAACATCATCCCAATTCACACCCTCAAGTTCTAGCCTTATAGCCTCATAATTTGCCCTTCCCCAATTAAAAATTTTCCTGTCCTCTCTGATTCTATCCTTTTCCATGATAATGCTAAAGGCCAGGGAGCGGTGGTCACTGTCCCCCAGATGCTCACCCATTAAGAGATCCGTGACCTGACCCAGTTCATTACCTAGTACTAGATCTAGTATGGCATTCCCCCTAGTCGGCCTGTCAACATACTGTGACAGGAATCCATCCTGGACACACTTAACAAACTCTGCCCCGTCTAAACTATTGAAACTAATCAGGTGCCAATCAATATTAGGGTAGTTAAAGTCAACCCTGTTATTTTTGCACCTTTCCAGAATCTGCCTCCCAATCTGCTCCTCGGTATCTCTGCTGCTACCAGGGGGCCTATAGAATACCCCCAATAGAGTAACCGCTCCCTTCCTGTTCCTGACTTCTACCCATACTGACTCAAAAGAGGATCCCCATTACCCACCGTTTCTGTAGCTCTAATAGTATACCTGACCAGTAATGCCACCCCTCCTCTCCTCCCCTCCCCCCATCCCTTTTGAAGCACTGAAATCCAGGAATATTGAGAATCCATTCCTGCCCTGGTGCCAGCCAAGTCTCTGTAATGGCCACTACATCATAATTCCATGCATGTATCCAAGCTCTCAGTTCATCACCTTTGTTCCTGATGCTTCTTGCATTAAAGTACACGCACTTTAGCCATTCTACCTTACTACTTTTACACCCTTTATTGTGTTTCTCTTTCCTCAAAGCCTCTTTATATGTTAAATCTGGCTTTACTCCATGCACTACACTTGCATTTCTCGCATGACCTTTTTCTTGAGTAAAATTGAGAAGATTAAAAGAGTGCAGGGAAGATGCACTAGGATGTTGCCAGGTCTTCAGGAGTTGAATTACAGGGAAAGATTAAACAGGTTGGGACTTTATTCCTTGGAGCGTAGAAGAATGAGGGGAGATTTGACAGAGGTTTACAAAATTATGAGGGGTATAGACAGAGTAAATGTGAATAGGCTCTTTCCACTCAGATTAGGAGAGATAAATATGAGAGGACATGGCTTTAGGGTGAAAGGGGAAAGGTTTGGGGGAACATTAGGGTGAACTTCTTCACTCAGAGTGGTGGGAGTGTGGAACGAGCTGCCACCTGATGTGGTAAATGCGGGCTCACTCTTAAGTTTTAAGAATAAATTGCATAGGTACATGGATGGGAGAGGTCTGGAGGGTTATGGACTGGATGCAGGTCAATGGGACTAGCTGAATAATGTTTTGGCACAGACTAGAAGGGCCAAATGGCCTGTTTTCTGTGCTGTTCCATGGTTCTATGGTTCTACTATTCAGCAGACTCTGGAGTGGTGGTGCTCTCTTCTACTGTGCCGTGACACCTGCACAAATATGACCTTCATGGAAGAGTCATCAGAAGAAAACCTTTCCTGCATCCTCGCTATGCGGGGAGACTGAGAAAGACACTGTCATAATGGGGGCGTGCTGACAGTGGACCCAAATGCAAGACACAGACACTGAACTACTAGGAACAGGACTAGGAATTATCAAGATAGCAAGGTGTGACCGGAAGAAATGATTCTGGACGTGACACAGGCCCTGGATGAGACAAGGATACAGGGCCTGGGCAAGGACTTGACGAGGATAGTGGAACTAGGACATGGAACTTGGAACTAGGAGCCTGGGCTTGGACTCCGAGCCAGAGACTGGACAAGGACCTGAAACCTGGGCCTTGACTCAGTCTCAGACCCCGGATCTAGGTGAGGACATGACATGGTCTTGGGAGAGCAGGAACATGGAACACAGAGTCTCGGTCTTGGGAGAGCAGGAACATGGAACACGGAACACAGAGCCTTGGTATTGGGCACGGGAACATGGAGCCATGGACTTGAGAGACAGGAACACGAAATACCAAGCCGGGACCCCTCCTTGGGAACAGGACGTAGAGCCGGGAC
This sequence comes from Mobula hypostoma, assembly GCF_963921235.1. Taxonomy (NCBI): domain Eukaryota; kingdom Metazoa; phylum Chordata; class Chondrichthyes; order Myliobatiformes; family Myliobatidae; genus Mobula; species Mobula hypostoma. Next base: position 116,001,578 of record NC_086108.1, read on the forward strand.
CCATACACAGAACATAGAGCCGGGACCCCTCCTTGGGTACAGGACGTAGGGCTGGGACTCATTACACAGAACGCAGAATATGACGAGACGGCTCCCAACACAAGGTAGCGGCAGACGGCCTGACCTACCTAGCGAAGGCGTGGACAGAGACGGTTCCCAACACTAGATAGCGGCAAGTGGCCGGACCTACCCAGTGAAGGCGTGGATACAAAGACAGATCCCAAACACTAGGTAGCGGCAAACGGCCAGACCTACCTAGAGCAGGCGTGGACACAGAGACAGTTCAAAACAACGATAGACAGTTCCTTATCTTGCTCCGGCGATTGAACTTGACAGTGGTGCAGGCGAGGGTTACAGGCGAGGCCAGGCTTCAGGTGTGGAAACAGAAGGCAGGGGAAGGGAAGGGAAGCGATACAGACAGAGAGTATGGACAGGAACAATCCCACCACTGAAGCTGAACCAAGGAGTATTTATGTAGCCAGCCCAAATGAGAATCAGCTGCCTCAACAGAAACTGGGAAAACCAGAAAACCTGGAATAAGGAATATAGACCAGAGTGTGAACTGGAATGCCGATTTCATGGACTGGACCATGACAGATACATGGGGTTGCTGAGGACAGATATTCAGGGACACTGAGGACAGGTGAACAGGGACACTGGGTGTGGATATGCAGTGATACTGAAGTCAGACGTACAAGCACGCTGACATGCAGGGTCATTGAGGACAGGTATGATGGTACAGTGATGTCAGATATGAGGCATACAGAGAGAAGATATGCAGCACAATGAGGACAAATATGTAGGGACGCTGAGCACAGATATGCAGGTACACTGAAGTCAGCAGTACAGGGACACAGAGGACAGATATGCAGGGTCACTAAGGACAAATGTACAGACACACTGTGGACAGATGTTCAGGGACATTCAGAACAGCTATGTGTGGAGATTGAGAAAGATACGCGGGGATACTGAGGACAGATATTCAGGGACTCTGACGACAGGTGAACAGGAACACTGAGTGTGGATATGCAATGACACTGAGGAAAAATATCGGCCACTGAGGATAAATATCCCGGAACGAGGAGGGCAGATATGTGGGGCTCTGAGGACTGGTATGCAGTGACAGTGAGGACAGCTATGCAGGGTCCCGGGGGAGAGGTATGCAGGCATACTGAGGACAGATGTAGAGCGACAGTGTGGACAGATATGCAGGGGTACTAAGGACAGATATGCAGCTCGGCGAGGACAGATATGCAGGAGCACTGACGGCAGATATGCTGGGACAGTCAGGACAGATATACAGCACACTGAGGAGAGATATGCAGGGACACAGCACAGATATGCCGGGACACTGAGAACAGACATTCCGGGACACAGAGGACAGATATACAGGGACATGAATGAAAGATTTGTAGGGCACTGGGGACAGATATGCGGGGATGCTGGGGTCGTATATGCAGGGGAACTGAGGACAGATATGAAGGGTCACTAATGGCAGATTTGCGGGGACACTAAGGACAGATATGAGAGGATGCTGAGAATATGTGTACAGGGGCACTGAGGACATGTGTACAGAGATACTGAGGACATGTGTACAGGGATACTGAGGGCAGATATGCAGGGACTCTGAGACCAGGTATACAGGTCACTGAGGAAAGATATTCAGTGAGACCAAGGAAATCTATGCAGAAACATCCAGGCTAGGTATGCAGTAACATTGAGGTCAATTATTTGGTGATACTGACAGCAAATATTCGAGGACTGTAGGTCATATAGTCAGAATGATTGGGACTGGATATGCAGGGACGCCTAAAACAGAAATGTGCCACCCTGAGATTCAATACACAGGGAAAACGGGTGGATGTATTGAACGACATCACAGACAGACATGTCGGGACACAGTGGGAAGATATGCCGGGACATTGAGGACAGAGATCTTGGAACACTGAGGACAGCTTTGCAGCGATACTAAGGAGCAATATCCTTGAAGACTGAGGACAGATATGTTGGGACGCTGATTACAGATATGCCGGGTCACTGAGCACAGATATGCAGATAGACTGAGGTCGGATGTATAGAGACACTGAGGGCTCATATGTAGGGTCACTAAGGTCAGATATGAGGCATACTGATATGCAGGGACACCGAGGACTGTTATGCGGGGACGGTGAGGAGACACTGAGTACAGGTGTACAGGGAAACTGATTACAGGTGCACAGGGAAACAGAGTACAGGTGTATGAGGAAACTGAGTACAGGTGTACGGGGAAACTGATTACAGGTGTACGAGGAAACGGAGTACAGGTATACGGGGAAACGGAGTACAGGTGTCCGGGGAAACGGAGTACAGGTGTCCGGGGAAACGGAGTACAGGTGTCCGGGGAAACGTAGTACAGGTGTCCGGGGAAACTGAGGAGAGGTGTACAGGGAAACGGAGTACAGCTGTACAGGGAAACTGAGTACAGATGTATAGGGACACTGAGGACAGATATGCAGGGACACTGAGAAAGCTATGCGGGGATGCTGAGGACAGATATGCAGCATACTGAGTATAAATAGGCAGGGACACAGAACACAGATATGCAAGGACACTGAGGTCAGATATGCAACACAGTGTACAAATATGCAGAGGCACTGGTGCAGAGACGCAAGGATACTGAGGTCAGACATTAAAAGGCTCTGAAGAGCGATGTACAGGGACTCAAAATAGAGATATTAAGATACACTGAGGACAGATATGCAGGGACACTGAGGTCAGAAATGAAGAGCCACTTAGGACAGGCGTACCGATTGCCGGGGCACTAAGGGCAGGTGTACAGGGACATTGAGGACAGATGTTCAGGGACAATGAGAACAGATATGCAGTGACACTGAAGACAGATATGCCGAGTCAGTGACGACACATATCCAGGGACAGTGAGGACAAATATGCAGGGACACTAACACAGATACGCAGGGACACAGGGCAGATGTTCAGGGACACGTTGGACATAGATGCAGGAACATTGAGAAAGATACGCGGGATGCTTAGGGCAACGAGGACATATATACAGGGGCACTATGGACAGGTGTGCAGGGACACTGGTGACAGATATGCAGTGACACTGAGGACAAATATCCTGCAACAATGGAGACAGATATGTGGGGACACAGCTGACTGACATGCAGCGACACTGAACACAGTTATGCGGGTACACTGATGAGAAATATGCATGGACAATGAGGACATGTATACAGGGACAATGAGGACAGTTATGCCGGGAGACCGAGGACATGCATAAAGGGTCACTGAGGAGAGGTATGCAGGGACATTGAGGACTTATATTCAAGGACACTGAGGACAGATATGCAGGGTCATTGAGCACAGATGGTCAGAGACACTGTGGACAAATATGCAGGGACACTGGTACAGCTATGCAGGGACACTGAGGTCAAATGTAAAAGGACACTGAGGAACGATGTACAGGGACACTGAGAAAAATATGCGCGACACTGAGGACAAGTATCCTGGGACACTGAGGACAGATATGTAGGGATAGTGAGGACAGATGTGCAGTGACTGAGGGCAGATATGCAGGGACACTGAGGAGCAATATCCTGGAAGACTGAGGACAGATATGTGGGGATGCTGAGGACAGATATGCCAGGGCACTGAGCACAGATATGCTGCGAAACATAGGTCAGATGTACCGGAACACAGAGGGCGAACATGCAGGACACTGAGGACAGATATACAGGGACACTGAGGACCAATGCATAGGGACAGTAATGACAGATTTGCAGCTGCACTGAAGATAGATACACGGGGATGCTGATGGCAGAATTACATGGACAGTGAGGACAGGTGTGCAGGAACACTGAAAGCAGGTATGCAGGGACACTGAGGACAGATATGCAGGGACATTATTGACAGGTGTACTGGGAAACTGAAGACAGATATGCAGGGACACTGAGAACAGCTATGCAGGCCCTCTGACGACAAATATGCAGTGAGACCAAAGAAATCTATGCAGGAACATCGAGGCTATATATGCAGTATCACTGAGATCAACTGTTTGGGGATACCGAGGACAAATATTCGGGGACTCTAAGTTCACTTAGTCAGGATGACTAGGGACAGATACGCAGGGATGCTGCACACAGAAATGAGCAACACTGAGGTGCAATATACAGGGAAAGCTCATGGATGTATTGAACGACAACACAGCCAGATTTGCAGAGACATTGAGTACAGAAATCTTGCAACACTGAGGACAGGTATGGGAGGACGCTGAGGACAGATATGCATGGACATTTAGGACAAATATGCAATGAGACCAGGGAAAACTATGCAGGGAAAACGAGTGGAGGTATGCAGTGTCATCACAGAAAGGTATGCGGGGACACTGAGGTCAGATATATGGGGATGCTGAGAAAAAATAGGCAGTGTAATTGAGTAGAATATGCAACAACATCAGAGACAGATGCAGGGAATACTGAATACTTATTAGCAGAGACACTGAGGACAGATCTGCTAGAACACAGAGGACATATAATCTGGGACATTGATGTCAGGTATGTGAGAACACGAAGGAGGGATATGCAGTGACACTGAGGACAAGTATCCTGTAACACTCAGGACAGATATGCAGGGACTCTGAGGACTGTTGTATAGGGACACTGAGGACAGCTATGCAGGGAAAGTGGGGACAAATATATATGGACACTGAGGAGACATATCCTGGAACACCGAGGACAGATATGCAGGAACTCTAAGGACCAATATGCAAGAATACTGAGGACAGTTATGCAGGGACACTGATGACAAATATGTGGTGTCACTGAACACAGAAATGTGGTATTGCTCAGGAGTCAGTATTGAGACCACTACTTTCACAATGTTTGTCAATGATTCAGGAATTGATGGCTTTGTGGCAAAGTTTGCAGATGATACAAAGATGCATGGAGGGGTAGGTAGTGCTGAGGAAGCAATGCAATTTCAGCAGGACATAGACAAATTGAAAGAATGGGCAAAAAAAACTTGAAATACAGTGTTGGGATATGTATGATAATACATTTTGGTAAAAGGAACAATAGTGCAGACTATTATCTAAATGGGGAGAAGGTTCAAACATCAGAGGTGCAGAGGGACTTAAGAGTCCTCGTGAAAGACTCCCAGCAGGTTAATTTACAGGTTCAATCAATGGTAAAGAAAATAAATGCAATGTTGGCATTTATTTCAAGGGGAATAGAATATAAAAGCAAGGAGATAATGCTGAGCCTTTATGAGACACTAGTCAGGCTGCACTTGGAATATTGTCAACAGTTCTGGGCCTCATATCTCAGAAAGGATGTGTTGTCATTGGAGAGAGTCCAGAGGTGGGTTCACAAGGATGATTCCGGGAATGAAGGGGTTAACACATGAGGAGTGTTTGTCAGCTTTGGGCCTGTACTCACTGGAATTGAAAAGAATGCAGTGGGATCTCATTGAAGCCTACCGAATGTTGAAAGGACTAGATAGGGTGGATGTGGAGAGGATGTGTCCTATGGTGGGTGTATCCACAGCCTCAAAATTGAGGGGGCGACCCTTTAGAACAGAGGTAAGGAGGAATTTTTTTAGCCAGAGAGTAGTGAAACTGTGGAATGCTCTGCCACAGACTGTGGTGGAGACCGAGTCCGTGGGTGTATTTAAGGCAGAAGTTAATTGTCTCCTGATTGGTTAGGGCAATTAAAGGATATGGCAAGAAGGCAGGTGTGCTGGGTTGAGCAGGACTGGGATCAGCCCTGCTGGAATGACAGAGCAGACTCGATAGGCTGAATGGCCCAATTCTTCTCCTATGTCTTCTGGTATAAGGATCAATGATCCCTAGCTACAGGTGTGCTACAAGAGCACAAACAGATTTAATCAAGCCCAGCCACATATGCAAGTCTGGCGTACATGTAGGTTCAATGATCCCTGGCCACAGGTGTGGTGCCAGAGGGTAAGAAGATTCAGTCATCGCTAGGCACAAGTGAGATGCCAGAGAACTAGCATGTTCAATAATCACTAGCCACAGGTCTGATGACAGGGGGGTAATTGGTTCAATTATCACTAGCCACAGGTCTGATGACAGGGGGGTAGTCGGTTCAATTATCTCTAGCCACAGGTCTGATGACAGGGGTAGTCGGTTCAATTATCACTAGCCACAGGTCTGATGACAGGGGGGTAGTCAGTTCAATTATCACTAGCCACAGATCTGATGACAGGGGGGTAATTGGTTCAATTATCACTAGCCACAGGTCTGATGACAGGGGGGTAGTCGGTTCAATTATCACTAGCCACAGGTCTGATGACAGGGGGGTAGTCGGTTCAATTATCACTAGCCACAGGTCTGATGACAGGGGGTAGTCGGTTCAATTATCACTAGCCACAGGTGTGGTGCCAGAGGCCAGTAGATTCAATCAGGCTTTGCCGCAGGTCGTACAGAGTCAATGATCATTAGCGACAGGTGTGGTGCTATTGGAATGGCAGGTTCAGTCATCTCTCGTGACAGGTGCGCTGGCAGAGGACCAGCAGGTTCACTCAACTGTGGACAGCTGTGGTGCCAAAGAGTGAACGGGGTGCAGTCATGGTCAGCCACCGGCGTCGTGCCGACGAACGAACGGGGTCAACAGCCCTAGCCACAGGTGTGGTGCTAGGGGACCGGCAGGTTGAATAATCACTAGCCACAGGTGTGGTGCTAGGGGACCGGCAGGTTGAATAATCACTAGCCACAGGTGTGGTGCTAGGGGACCGGCAGGTTGAATAATCACTAGCCACAGGTGTGGTGCTAGGGGACCGGCAGGTTGAATAATCACTAGCCACAAGTGTAGTGTCAGAGGATGAGCAGATTCTATCAGCCCTGCCACAGGTGTGGTGCTAGGGGAAGAGCAATCACGCCTAGTTGGACATGTTCTTTCAGAGGATTAGGAAGTTGAATCATTCCTAGCCTTGGGTGTGGTGCCAGAGGTCTAGCGTGTTCGATCATCGCCAGTCACAGTCAAAGTCCGAGTACATTTATTACCAAAGTATGTAAAGTTTATACAATCTTGGTATTGATCTTCTTACAGCGGCTACAAAACAGAGAACCCCAGTCAAACAAAAGGATCATCAAACACCCAACGTGCAGAAAAATAAGATAAAAAAAAGTGCAAACGTTAAGAGTTAGCAATACCGTTGAGAACTGAAGTTGACAAAAGTGAGTTCACACGGTGATAGTTGCAGACCACAGCCACAGTTTGGTGCAGAGACGAGTGAACCTCGCGGAGAACGCGATTTGAACCATCCTGTGCCTCGCTTCCCGCCCCGGCACCCTGTCCTTTTCAATCTGGCCCAGCGCTTAAATGGAACAGATCTTGCTCTCGGACCCTGACCGTGCCGCTTCGATACGTCCTCGGGCTGGTGACCCGCCACCTCAATTAGTTCCGTACCTAACTTCTACAATTCGGCTTAGCGCTCACATCGATCAAACTTGGGGTCTTCCCTCGTTCTCAGGCCCGGGTCCGGGCTCCAACACCTCGCCTCAACATCGTCTCCGCTCGCCCTTCCTCGGTTCTGCCAAATCGTATCGCCTCCAAGTTCGCTCCAGGAATGGCCTATTCCCCGCTCTCCGGCCCGGACACCTCTGCTTCGATTCGGCTCGTACACACGACTCCACTGCCGACCTGCGCCTCCGAGATTTCAGTTCCCACTACAAAAACGCCAGGTCGTACAGGCGGTTGGAAAGCTCAACTCCGACAGGAAAGTTGTTTGCACTGATCGTTTAGCAGAAAAAGTGTAATTAACGGAGTATTTAAAAGCTTCTCAATCCTCTGAATTTTCCACTATTTTTTGCTCAATTATATGCCCTTTCTTTGGCTTTTATGTTGGTTTTGACCTCTTGATAGCAACGGTTATGTCATTTTTTCTTTATAATATTTCTTCCTCTTTGGGATGCATCTCTCATGAAGGGTGTGCTTCCAGAGGACTGGCAGATTTTATCATTACTACCCACTGGCATTGTGCCAGAGGACTAGCACAATCATCGGTGACCAGTGGTGTGCCTCAGGGACCTGTTCTAGGACACCTTCTCTTCCTGATTTTTATAAATGATCTGGATGAGGAAGTGAAGAGATGGGTTACTAAACTTGCTGATGTCCCAAAGGTTGGGGGTGTTGTGGATAGTGTGGAGGGCTGTCAGAGGTTACAGAGTGACATCGATAGGATGTAAAAATGGGCAGCGAAGTGGCAGATGGAGTTCAACCCAGGTAAGTGTGAAGTGGGACATTTTGGTAGGTCAAATATGATGGCAGAATGTGGTTTTAATGGTAAGATTCTTGGCAGTGTGGAAGAATCTTATGGGCTGAGTCCATAGGACACTCAAAGCTGCTGCGCATGTTGACTCTGTGGTTAAGAAGACATATGGTGTATTGCCCTTCATCAACCGTGGGATTGAGTTCAAGAGCCGAGAGTTGATATTACAGCTCTATAGGACACCGGTCAGACCCCACTTGGAGTACTGTGCTCAGTTCTGGTCACTTCACTACAGGAAGGAGGTGCAAACTATAGAAAGGGTGCAGAGGAGATGTACAAGGATGTTGTCTGCATTGGGGAGCATGCCTTATGAGAATACGTTGAGTGAACTCGGCCTTTTAGCCTTGGAGAGACGCAGGATGAGAGGTGACCTGATAGAGGTGTATAAGATGATGAGAGGCATTGATTGTGTGGATGGTCAGAGGCTTTTTCCCAGGGATGAAATGGCTAACACTGTCATAATGGGGGCATTGGGAAAGGAGCCAAATGCAAGACACAGACACTGAAGTACTTGGAACAGGAACAGCCAAAATTAAATGATGGGACAGGACGCAGACTAGGTTAGGGAAGCAGGACCAAGATGAGGGACTGTGAACAAGGAGCCTGGGCATGGACTCCAAGCCAGAGACTGGACAGGACCCAGAACCTGGCTCTTGACTTAGGCTCGGACCCCAAAACTAGGTGAAGACGTGACGAGGCTTGGGGTTCTTGGAGGCTCGACGAGGTCATGACGGAGCAAGGGCAGGACACAGGACTCCACCCCACAGAGGAAAGGACTAGGGAGGGATGGACCCAACCACAGCGTAACAGCAAACAGCCTGGCTTACCCCATGGAGGCAAGGAACAGGAAGGGACAGAACCAACCACAGGATAACGGCAAACAGAAATGCGAAGAAATTTTTTTAGCCAGAGGGTGGTGGAACTATGGAATTTGTTGCCACGGGCAGCAATGGAGGCCAAGTCATTGGGTGTATTTAAGGCAGAGATTGATAGGTATCTGAGTAGCCAGGGCATCAAAGGTTATGGTAAGAAGGCAGGGGAGTGGGATTAAATGGGAGAATGGATCAGCTCATGATAAAATGGCAGAGCAGACTCGATGGGCTGAATGGCTGACTTCTGCTCCTTTGTCTTATGGTCTTATGGCTTACCCAATGGAGGCAAGGGACAGGAAGGGACAGATGCAACCGCAGGGTAACGGCAATCAGCCTGGCTTACCCAACAGAGGCAAGCAACAGGAAGGGAGCTAGGTCCGGGGTGGCTCCAAGACTCGAGGCGGCCGGTAACCTTGACAGGCTATGGAACAGCCAAATCCATATCTCGGTGACTGCGCTAGCCTTCCACCAGTGGGTTGCTCCAAGGGGAGACTGACGAGACAACCCAGCAACTACACTCGATCCCAGGGCCATTTATATTCCCAGCCCCAAGATGAGCATCAGGTGCTTATGGTTAAGTCCAACCGAAACAAGGGACAGCCGAAAGACCCGGAGTCCGGAGTCCACGGACTGGGCCGTGAACTGGAGTTCAGACTTCAGACCGGACCATGACAAACACGAGAGGGCACAGTTTTAGGTTGCTTGGCAGTAGGTACAGACGAGATGTCAGGGGTAAGTTTTTATGCAGGGTGGTTAGTGTGTGGAATGTGTTCCCAGCGACGGTGGTGGAGGCAGATACAATAGGGTCTTTTAAGAGACTCTTGGATAGGTACATGGAGCTTAGAAAAATAGAGGGCTATGGGTAACCCTAGGTAATTTTTAAAGTACGGACATGTTCGGCAAGGCATTGTGGGTCTCAGGGCTTGTATTGTGCTGTAGGTTTTCTATGTTTCTGGTGTTTCTATCTCTACCCACAGGTGTGGTGGTGGGGGACAAAAGGTTCAATCAACCTTAGCCAAAGGTATGGTCCAGAGGACTAGCAGGTCCAATCATTCCTAGCCATGTATGTGGTGCCAGAGAGCTAGCAGACTGCATCAACCCTAGCCACAGGTGTGGTTCCAGAGGAATTGCTGATACAATCATCACCAGCCACATGTGTGACGCCAGAAGGCTAGCAGATTTCATCACCTCCATTTAGGGTTGTGGTGCTGGATACTATAAGATACTATAAGCAAAGCCGAGGAGACAGACGTCAGGCAGAGCCGTGGTAGTAGGGGACTCCATAGTGAGAGCTACAGAAAGGGGTTTCTGTGGCAACAGGCGAGATTTAAGGATGGTGTGTTGCCTCCCTGGTGCCAAGATCCAGGATGTCACTGACCGATTGCAGAGAATCCTCAAGAGTGAAGGTGAACATCTGGAAGTGGTGGTGCATGTCGGCATAAATGACGTGGGGAAGAAGAGGAAAGACATTCTACAGCGTGACTTCAGAGAACTCGGAAGAAGGCTGAAAAGCAGGACTTCCAGGCTGGTTATCTCCGGTTTGCTTCCAGTTCCCCGTGCTGGAGTGGGCAAGAGCAGGGAGATAATGGATCTGAAAGTGTGGCTGAGGAACTGGCGCAGGAAGCAAGGATTTACATTCTTGGACCACTGGGGTATGTTTCGGGGTAAGGATGAATTGTACAAAAGGGATGGGTTGCACCTTAATAAGCGGGGCACCAGCATTCTGGCACAGGTTTGCCTCTGCAACACGGGTGTGTTTAAACTAAGTAGTGGGGGGGGGGACGAACTGGAAATATAAGGATGGAGATAAAGGGAAAGTGAGAATAAGAAAAGTTCAGAAAGACAGCAGAATCAACAGAGCAGAAAGCTCAAGAAGGGATCGTACAGTATGGCCAAGTGAAATAGGAATTGATATGGGAGGTGAGGGGAATAATGAATTAAAAGTATTATATATGAATGCACGGAGTATAAGAAATAAAGTGGATGAGCTTGAGGCTCAGTTGGAAATTGGTAAGTATGATGTTGTGAGAATCACAGAGACATGGCTTCAAGTGGACAAAGCCTGGGAAATGAATATTCAAGGTTATACGTCCTATCGAAAGGACAGACTGATGGGCAGAGGGGGTGGGGTGGCACTGTTGGTGAGGAATGATATTCAGTTCCTTGCGAGGGGGGACATAGAATCGGGAGACGTAGAGTCAGTATGGATAGAACTGAGAAATCCTAAGGGTAGAAGGACCCTAATGGGAGTTATCTACAGGCCCCCAAATGGTAGTCTGGATGTAGGGTGTAAGTTGAATCAAGAGTTAAAATTGGCATGTCGCAAAGGTAATGCTACAGTTGTTATGGGGGATTTCAAAATGCAGGTAGACTGGAGGAATCAGGTTGGTGCTGGACCCCAAGAAAGGGAGTTTGTGGAGTCCCTCCGAGATGGATTCTTAGAACAGCTTGTACTGGAGTCTACCAGAGAGAACGCAATTCTAGATTTAGTGTTGTGCAATGAACCGGATTTGATCAGGGACCTCGAGGTAAAGGAGCCATTAGGATGTAGTGACCATAATGTGATAAGTTTTAATCTATAATTTGAGAGGGAGAAGGGAAACTCGGAAGTGTCAGTATTACAGTTGAACAAAGGGAACTATGGTGCTATGAGGGAGGAGCTGGCCAGAGTTCAATGGAACAATACCCTAGCAGGATGACAGTGGAACAGCAATGGCAAGTGTTTCTGGGAATAATGCGGAAGGTGCAGGATCAGTTCATTCCGAAGAGGAAGAAAGATCCTAAGGGGAGTAAGGGGAGGCCGTGGCTGACAAGGGAAGTAATGGACAGTATAAAAATAAAAGAGAAGAAGTATAACATAGCAAAGACAAGTGGGAAGCCGGAGGATTGGGATACTTTTAAAGAGCAACAGAAGGTAACTAAAAAGGCAATACGCGGAGAAAAAGTGAGGTACGAAGGTAAACTAGCCAAGAATATAAAGGAGGATAGTAAAAGCTTCATTAGGTATGTGAAAAGGAAAAAAAAAGAGTTAAGACCAAAATTGGGCCCTTGAAGATAGAAATGGGTGAATTTATTATGCGGAACAAGGAAATGGCAGACAAGTTGAACAGGTACTTTGGATCTGTCTTCACTAGGGAAGACACAAACAATCTCCCAGATATAATAGCGGCCAAAGAACCTAGGGTAATGGAGGAACTGAAGGAAATTTATATTAGGCAGGAAATGGTGTTGGATAGGCTGTTGGGTCTGAAGGCTGGTAAGTCCCCGGGACCTGATGGTCTGCATCCCAGGGTACTTAAGGAGGTGGCTTTAGAAATCGTGGACGCATTAGTAATCATTTTCCAATGTTCTATAGACTCAGGATCAGTTCCTGTGGATTGGAGGGTGGCTCATGTTGTCCCTCTCTTCAAAGAGGGAGGAAGAGAGAAAACAGAGAACTATAGACCGGTTAGCCTGATGTTGGTGGTGGGAAAGATGCTGGAGTCAGTTATAAAAGATGAAATTACGACACATCTGGATAACAGTAACAGGATCGGTCTGAGTCAGCATGGATTTACGAAGGGGAAGTCGTGCTTGACTAATCTTCTGGAATTTTTTGAGGATGTAACTATGAAAATGGACAAGGGAGAGCCAGTGGATGTAGTGTACCTGGACTTTCAGAAAGCCTTTGATAAAGTCCCACATAGGAGATTAATGGGTAAAATTAGGGCACATGGTATTGGGGGCAGAGTACTGACATGGATTGAAAATTGGCTGGCTGACAGAAAACAAAGAGTAGCGATTAACAGGTCCCTTTCGGAATGGCAGGCGGTGACCAATGGGGTACCATAGGGTTCAGCTGTTTACAATATATATTAATGATTTAGGTGAGGGAGTTAAAAGTAAAACTAGCAAATTTGCCGATGACACAAAGCTGGGTGGCAGTGTGAAATGTGAGGAGGATGTTATGAGAATGCAGGGTGACTTGGACAGGCTGGGTAAGTGGGCAGATGCATGACAGATGCAGTTTAATGTGGATAAATGTGAGGTTATCCACTTTGGTGGTAAGAACAGGAAGGCAGATTATCATCTAAATGGAGTCAAGTTAGCAAAGGGGGAATTACAATGAGATCTAGGTGTTCTTGTACATCAGTCACTGAAAGCAAGCATGCAAGTACAGCAGGCTGTGAAGAAAGCTAATGGCATGCTGGCCTTCATAACAAGGGGAATTGAGTATAAGAGCAAAGAGGTCCTTCTGCAGCTGTACATGGCCCTGGTGAGACCACACTTGGAGTACTGTGTGCAGTTTTGGTCTCCAAATTTTAGGAAGGACATTCTTGCTATTGAGGGAATGCAGCATAGGTTCACAAGGTTAATTCCCGGAATGGCGGGACTGTCATATGTCGAAAGGTTGGAGCGACTGGGCTTGTATACTCTGGAATTTAGAAGGCTGAGACGGAATCTTATTGAAACATATAAGATTATTAAGGGATTGGACACGCTGGAGGCAGGAAGTATGTTCCTGCTGATGGGTGAGTCCAGACCAGAGGCCACAGTTTCAGAATAAGGGGTAGGCCATTTAGAACGGAGTTGAGGAAAAACTTTTTAACCCAGAGAGTGGTGGATATATGGAATGCTCTTCCCTAGAAGCCTGTGGAGGCCAGGTCTCTGGATGCTTTCAAAAAAGAGATGGATAGAGCTCTTAATGATAGTGGAATCAAAGGTTATGGGGATAAGGCAGGAACGGGGTACTGATTGTGGATGATCTGCCATGATCACAGTGAATGGCGGTGCTGGCTCGAAGGGATGAATGGCCTACTCCTGCACCTATTGTCTAATGTCTGTTGATTCAATCATCCTGAGGCATAGGTGTGGTTCCAGAGGGCTAACAGGTTGCTTATGTTGTTCCTTTGTTCGGGTGGGGGGGGGGCACAGTAGAGTAAATTCTGGAAATTCCAGGCTGTTAGCAGAAAGCTCATGGAGAGAATTCATAAAGCTTGAATTTCGGAGCATTTGAAGAAGCCTGATCTAATTAGGTTCAGTCAGTATGGTTTTGTACGGAGAATGCCATGTCTAATCTGATTGTCTTTTGAGGAGCTGACGTTGGTGATTGATGAAGGCAGATCTGTGGATACTGTCCATATGGATTTTAGCAAGGCACTCGACAAGGCCCTGCATAATTGAACAATCCAGAAAATGAGGATATATGGGATCCATTTTGACTTGGCGGACTGGATCCAAATAGCCCGTAAAAGACAGAAGGTGGTTGTGAGTGCACCTTATTCTAAATGGAGATCTGTGACTGGTGATGTTCCACGGGAACCTCTGCAAATTGTCACATATATAACTGATTTGGATGAAAATGTGGTAGGGTTGGTGAGTAAGTCTGCAGTTGACACAAAAATTGGTGGCATTGTGGATTGCACAGAGAATGGCTGAAAGATACAATGCAATGCAGATCAATTGTAGATATGGGTGAAGAGGTAGCAGACGGAGTTTACTTCAGGCCAGTGTGAGGCGTCACACTTAGGGAGATCCAAAATAAAGGGAATTACAGAGTTCATGACCAGTGTTGATGTGCAGAGGGATATTTGGGTCCAAGTACATGGCTGTCTGAAAGTGGTTGCACAGATTAATAGGGTGGCAAAGAAGGAAGTTATATTACAGGTTTATAAAACTCTGGTTGGGCCACATTTAGATCCTGGTGAATCCTTAATTCTGGCTTCATTACAGGGAGGGAGCAGAGCAAGTTCACCAAGATTCTGTCTGGTTTGGAGGGCATGTGCTAAAAGGAGAGGTTGGACAGGCTGGAGCTGTTTTCTCTAGAGCAATGGAGGCTGAGTAGGGATTTGATAGAAGCTTATAAATGATGATTGACAAAGTAGACAGCTGGTATTGTTTTATCAGGATTGAAATATCTAATATCATAGAGCATGTATTTAAGATGGGAGGGGCAAGTACAAAGCAGATGTATGAGGCAAATATGTTTTAACTGACCTGGATGTGCTTTCAGAGTTGGTGCTAGAGGCAGGTACCATAGGAGGATTTACGACACTCTGACAAACAGAAGAGTTTCTGCAGATAACAACAGGAATTCTGCAGATGCTGGAAATTCAAAGCAATATACACAAAATGCTGGAGGAATTCAGCAGATCATGCAGCATCTGTAGAAATGAATAAACAGTCCACATTTCGAACTCAGACCTTTTTCAGGACTGGAGAGGGAGGGGAAAGATGCCAGAGTGAAAAGGTGGGGTAAGGGAAACAAGGACAAGCTAAAATGTGATGTGAAGCTCGGTGGGTGGGGGAAAGGAAGATGAAGCAAGAAACTTGGCAGTGACAGATGAAAGAGATAAACAGCTGAAGAAGATTGAGTCCGATAGGACAGGAAAGTAGACCATCGGAGAAAGGGTAGGAGGAGGGGACATAGGGGAGATGAAAGTCAGGTGAGGAGAAGAGGTAAGAGGCCAGAGTAGGGAATAGGAGATGGGGGGGGGGGGGAATTACCAACGTTGGAGAAATCAGTATTCATGCCATCAGTTTTGAGGCTACCTAGATGGAATAAGAGATGTTCCTCCTCCAACCAGAGTGGCCTCAAAGAGAAAGCCATGGACCAACATAGCAGAATGGGAATGGATAGGCAATTGGATTTACTAAGAAGGAAGGATATTGTTAATATCCCAATGTTCTAGAATAGTCTTGGCCTGAAACGTTGATTGTTTACTTTTTGCCATAGATGCTGCCTGGCCTGCTGAGTTCCTCCAGCATCTTGTGTGTGTTTCCAGCATCTGCAAATTTTTCTCATGTTTGGAAGGTAATTCACTGCCTGAGGGGGATATGAAGCAGAGACCCTTACAATGTTGAACAGGTATCTGGATGAACACTTGAATCACTAAGGCAGAGAGAGCCCCTTGTACTGGAGCAACATGGTAGTGTAGTAGTTACCGTATACCAGCGACCAGAGTTCAAATCCTGCTGCTGTCTCTAAGGAGTTTGCACGTTCTCCCTGTGACCAGGTGGGTTTCCTCCAAGTGCTCCAGTTTCCTCCCACAGTCAAAGATACGTGGATTAGTTAACTGGGTGTAACTGGGTGGTGGGGACGCATTAGGCCAGGATAAATAAATCAGGAAAGAGAAAAGAGAAGGGCATTGACATAATGCTGAGGACTGGGGTTGGTGTAGATGTCCAGAGTGAATATGATAGGCCAAAGGGCCTGTAACCATGCACTGAGATTCTGGGACACACCAATATTCAGAGCGGACAGTGTAACTCTCCCATCTTTCTATAATACTAGCAGCAAGCTGGTTTGCCTGATCAGCATCGAATTTCATCTCCTTGTGGTCCACGCATCCCCGCTGGTGAAAAAGCAACTCCTGCACTCAAACTGTAATAGAATAATATATCTGTGATTACAGAACCTGGGCGACCCCTATCTCCCCCGCTCCCAGACCCTCATCCCTCTCCTCCCCTTCTACCCATCACATCCAATCCTATACCCTGCCCTTGACACATCTTCCACCTTCCCATTCTGCACTTCACTTGTGAATCTTTTGGGGTCATCTATTGCATCAGGTGCTCCCAGTGAGGCCTCCTCTACATCGGTGAAACTCAACGCAGATTGGGGGACCGCTTCGTCGAGCACCTCCGCTCTGTCTGCCACAACAGACAGGATCTCCCAGTAGCCACCCACTTCAACTCTGCTTCCCATTTCCATTAAGATATGTCCATGGCCTCCTCTACTGCCATGATGAGGCTAAACTCAGGTTGGAGGAGCAACACCTCATATACCGTCTAGGTAGTCTCCAGCCCCTTGGTATGAACATAGAATTCTCCAACTTGTGGTAATTCCCTCCCCCTCCCTTCCTCTATCCCTATGTCACTCTGTCCCCTCCCCCAGCTACCTACCACCTCCCTCTTGGTTCCACCTCCTTCTACTACCCATTGTGTTTTCCCCTATTCCTTCTTCACCTTTCCTGCCTATCACCACCTCCCTGCCTCCCCTCCCCCACCCCTTTATCTTTCCCCTCACTGGTTTTTCACCTAGAACCTACCAGCCTTCTCCCTCCCACCCTCCCCCCACCTTCTTTATAGGACCTCTGCCCCTTCCCCCTATAGTCCTGACGAAGGGTCCCGGCCCGAAACGTCGACCGATCTTTTCCACGGATACTGCCTGACCTGCTGAGTTCCTCCAGCGTGTGGTGAGTGTTGCTTTGACCCCAGCATCTGCAGAGTATTTTGTGTTTAACATTCTGCACACCTCCTCCGATACGGTGTTTCCTCAACTCCGATAGAACGCACTCCGACCCTGAAGCCCGTGGTTAAATCTCCCCTCCATCTCTATGGCGAGAGCAGTCCCAGACTCTGAAGTCTCCACCCGCCCCCTCACCCTAGGGCTGAGGTTCCTCCGACCCGCTGAGCGTCTCTGGGATCCTTCCTGATGCCGTCGCCGGGACTGAGCCGGAGATCCCGGCCGTTCTGGTTCGCGCAACGAGCTACAGCGAGTAACCCCAAGGGGACGATCCGTCGCCATCTCAATGCAGAGTCAATGGCAGTGCTTGACAGAGTGCGCGGTGCAGATAATGGAGGACAATGGGCCAGGACAATGGAGACCCCACACCGACCCGGGAAACACTGAGCTCCCAAACTCCGTCACCTTGAGGTGGAGAGTGGGGGTCTGCGGGCCAGACCCCACCCCTTCTCCACACAGGGGACAGACCGATCGGCCTCAGTACAGCAGCCTGTCATTGGCTGTTGTTATGGAGACAGGAACAGGCGTTGCCGACTGATTAAACTTGGCTACCAGCGCAAATGGATTTTCAGAATCAGATCAAGTTGTCCCTCTGAGACATGTTGGGCTCCCGGCCCGTGTTGCGTCTGGCTGTGTTGTGGCTGTAGCGGTGTCGTGCCGGTTGAACGCCACCGCCCTGTACAACATCGGAGGCAATTCACCCCACAGCAACACTCGGGTCGAGGCAGTTGGAACGTGGAGCACTCTCCCTGAGGGGGTGGTGGAGGCAGACTCTCCCTGAGGGGGTGCTGGAGACAGACTCTCCCTGAGGGGGTGCTGGAGGCAGACTCTCCCTGAGGGGGTTGTGGAGACAGACTCTCCCTGAGGGGGTGCTAGAGGCAGACCCTCGCTGAGGGGATGCTGGAGACAGACTCTCCCTGAGGGGGTGCTGGAGGCAGACCCTCGCTGAGGGGATGCTGGAGACAGACCCTCCCTGAGGGGATGCTGGAGACAGACCCTCCCTGAGGGGGTGCTGGAGGCAGACTCTCCCTGAGGGGATGCTGGAGGCAGACTCTCCCTGAGGGTATGGTGGAGGGTAACTCTCCCTGAGGGGGTGCTGGAGGCAGACTGTCCCTGAGGGGATGGTGGACACAGACCGTCGCTGAGGGGGTGCTGGAGACAGACTCTCCCTGAGGGGGTGGTGGAGGCAGACTCTCACTTAGGGGATGCTGGAGACAGACTCTCCCTGAGGGTGTGCTGGAGACAGACTCTCTGTGAGGGGGTGCTGGAGGCAGACCCTCGCTGAGGGGATGCTGGAGACAGACTCTCCCTGAGGGGATGCTGGAGACAGACTCTCCCTGAGGGTGTGCTGGAGACGGACTCTCCCTGAGGGGGTGGTGGAGGCAGACTCTCCCTGAGGGAGTGCTGGAGACAGACTCTCCCTCAGGGGGTGCTGGAGGCAGACTCTCCCTGAGGGGGTTGTGGAGACAGACTCTCCCTGAGGGGGTGCTAGAGGCAGACCCTCGCTGAGGGGATGCTGGAGACAGACCCTCCCTGAGGGGGTGCTGGAGGCAGACCCTCGCTGAGGGGATGCTGGAGACAGACTCTCCCTGAGGGGATGCTGGAGACAGACCCTCCCTGAGGGGGTGCTGGAGGCAGACTCTCCCTGAGAGGATGCTGGAGGCAGACTCTCCCTGAGGGTATGGTGGAGGGTAACTCTCCCTGAGGGGGTGCTGGAGGCAGACTGTCCCTGAGGGGATGGTGGACACAGACCGTCGCTGAGGGGGTGCTGGAGACAGACTCTCCTTGAGGGGGTGGTGGAGGCAGACTCTCACTTAGGGGATGCTGGAGACAGACTCTCCCTGAGGGTGTGCTGGAGACAGACTCTCTGTGAGGGGGTGCTGGAGGCAGACCCTCGCTGAGGGGATGCTGGAGACAGACTCTCCCTGAGGGGATGCTGGAGACAGACTCTTCCCTGAGGGTGTGCTGGAGACGGACTCTCCCTGAGGGGGTGCTGGAGGCGGACTCTCCCTGAGGGGGTGCTGGAGGCAGACCCTCGGTGAGGGGATGCTGGAGACAGACTCTCTCTGAGGGGATGGTGGAGACAGACTCTCACTTAGGGGGTGCTGGAGACAGACTCTCCCTGAGGGGGTGCTGGAGACAGACTCTCCCTGAGGGGGTGCTGGAGGCAGACCCTCGCTGAGGGGATGCTGGAGACAGACTCTCCCTGAGGGGATGCTGGAGACAGACTCTCCCTGAGAGGGTGCTGGAGGCAGACCTTCCCTGAGAGTGTGCTGGAGACAGACTCTCCCTGAGGGGGTGCTGCAGGCAGACCCTCGCTGAGGGGATGCTGGAGACAGACTCTCCCTGAGGGGGTGCAGGAGACAGACTCTCCCCGAGAGGGTGCTGGAGACAGACTCTCCCTGAGGGGATGCTGGAGACAGACTCTCCCTGAGAGGGTGCTGGAGGCAGACTCTCCCTGAGGGTGTGCTGGAGACAGCCTCTCCCTGAGAGGGTGCTGGAGGCAGACCCTCGCTGAGGGGGTGCTGGAGATGGACTCTCCCTGAGGGGGTGCTGGAGGCAGACCCTCGCTGAGGGGATGCTGGAGACAGACTCTCCCTGAGAGGGTGCTGGAGGCAGCCTCTCCCTGAGAGGGTGCTGGAGGCAGCCTCTCCCTGAGGGGATGCTGGAGACGGACTCTCCCTGAGGGGATGCTGGAGACGGACTCTCCCTGAGGGGGTGCTGGAGGCAGACTCTCCCTGAGGGGATGGTGGAGACAGACCCTCCCTGAGGGGGTGCTGGAGACAGACTCTCCCTGAGGGGATGCTGGAGGCAGACTCTCCCTGAGGGTATGGTGGAGGGTAACTCTCCCTGAGAGGGTGCTGGAGGCAGACTGTCCCTGAGGGGATGGTGGACACAGACCGTCGCTGAGGGGGTGCTGGAGACAGACTCTCCCTGAGGGGGTGGTGGAGGCAGACTCTCACTTAGGGGATGCTGGACACAGACTCTCCGTGAGGGGGTGCTGGAGACAGACTCTCCGTGAGGGGGTGCTGGAGGCAGACTCTCCCTGAGGGGGTGCTGGAGGCAGACCCTCGCTGAGGGGATGCTGGAGACAGACTCTCCCTGAGGGTATGGTGGAGGGTAACTCTCCCTGAGGGGGTGCTGGAGGCAGACTGTCCCTGAGGGGATGGTGGACACAGACCGTCGCTGAGGGGGTGCTGGAGACAGACTCTCCCTGAGGGGGTGGTGGAGGCAGACTCTCACTTAGGGGATGCTGGAGACAGACTCTCCCTGAGGGTGTGCTGGAGACAGACTCTCTGTGAGGGGGTGCTGGAGGCAGACCCTCGCTGAGGGGATGCTGGAGACAGACTCTCCCTGAGGGGATGCTGGAGACAGACCCTCCCTGAGGGGGTGCTGGAGGCAGACTCTCCCTGAGAGGATGCTGGAGGCAGACTCTCCCTGAGGGTATGGTGGAGGGTAACTCTCCCTGAGGGGGTGCTGGAGGCAGACTGTCCCTGAGGGGATGGTGGACACAGACCGTCGCTGAGGGGGTGCTGGAGACAGACTCTCCCTGAGGGGGTGGTGGAGGCAGACTCTCACTTAGGGGATGCTGGAGACAGACTCTCCCTGAGGGTGTGCTGGAGACAGACTCTCTGTGAGGGGGTGCTGGAGGCAGACCCTCGCTGAGGGGATGCTGGAGACAGACTCTCCCTGAGGGGATGCTGGAGACAGACTCTCCCTGAGGGTGTGCTGGAGACGGACTCTCCCTGAGGGGGTGCTGGAGGCGGACTTTCCCTGAGGGGGTGCTGGAGGCAGACCCTCGGTGAGGGGATGCTGGAGACAGACTCTCTCTGAGGGGATGGTGGAGACAGACTCTCACTTAGGGGGTGCTGGAGACAGACTCTCCCTGAGGGGGTGCTGGAGACAGACTCTCCCTGAGGGGGTGCTGGAGGCAGACCCTCGCTGAGGGGATGCTGGAGACAGACTCTCCCTGAGGGGATGCTGGAGACAGACTCTCCCTGAGAGGGTGCTGGAGGCAGACCTTCCCTGAGGGTGTGCTGGAGACAGACTCTCCCTGAGGGGGTGCTGGAGGCAGACCCTCGCTGAGGGGATGCTGGAGACAGACTCTCCCTGAGGGGGTGCAGGAGACAGACTCTCCCCGAGAGGGTGCTGGAGACAGACTCTCCCTGAGGGGATGCTGGAGACAGACTCTCCCTGAGAGGGTGCTGGAGGCAGACTCTCCCTGAGGGTGTGCTGGAGACAGCCTCTCCCTGAGAGGGTGCTGGAGGCAGACCCTCGCTGAGGGGGTGCTGGAGACGGACTCTCCCTGAGGGGGTGCTGGAGGCAGACCCTCGCTGAGGGGATGCTGGAGACAGACTCTCCCTGAGGGGATGCTGGAGACAGACTCTCCCTGAGAGGGTGCTGGAGGCAGACTCTCCCTGAGGGTGTGCTGGAGACAGCCTCTCCCTGAGAGGGTGCTGGAGGCAGCCTCTCCCTGAGGGGATGCTGGAGACGGACTCTCCCTGAGGGGATGCTGGAGACGGACTCTCCCTGAGGGGGTGCTGGAGGCAGACTCTCCCTGAGGGGATGGTGGAGACAGACCCTCCCTGAGGGGGTGCTGGAGACAGACTCTCCCTGAGGGGATGCTGGAGGCAGACTCTCCCTGAGGGTATGGTGGAGGGTAACTCTCCCTGAGGGGGTGCTGGAGGCAGACTGTCCCTGAGGGGATGGTGGACACAGACCGTCGCTGAGGGGGTGCTGGAGACAGACTCTCCCTGAGGGGGTGGTGGAGGCAGACTCTCACTTAGGGGATGCTGGACACAGACTCTCCCTGAGGGGGTGCTGGAGACAGACTCTCCGTGAGGGGGTGCTGGAGGCAGACTCTCCCTGAGGGGGTGCTGGAGGCAGACTCTCCGTGAGGGGGTGCTGGAGGCAGACTCTCCCTGAGGGGGTGCTGGAGACAGACTCTCCGTGAGGGGGTGCTGGAGGCAGACCCTCGCTGAGGGGATGCTGGAGTCAGACTCTCCCTGAGGGGATGCTGGAGACAGACTCTCCCTGAGAGGATGCTGGAGGCAGACTCTCCCTGAGGGTGTGCTGGAGACAGACTCTCCCTGAGGGGGTGCTGGAGGCAGACCCTCGCTGAAGGGATGCTGGAGACAGACTCTCCCTGAGGGGATGCTGGAGACAGCCTCTCCCTGAGAGGGTGCTGGAGGCAGACTCTCCCTGAGGGTGTGCTGGAGACGGACTCTCCCTGAGGGGGTGCTGGAGGCGGAATCTCCCTGAGGGGAGCTGGAGGCAGACCCTCGCTGAGGGGATGCTGGAGACAGACTCTCCCTGAGAGGGTGCTGGAGGCAGACTCTCCCTGAGGGTGTGCTGGAGACAGACTCTCCCTGAGGGGGTGCTGGAGGCAGACCCTCGCTGAGGGGATGCTAGAGACAGACTCTCCCTGAGAGGGTGCTGGAGGCAGACTTTCCCTGAGGGGGTGCTGGAGGCAGACACTCGGTGAGGGGATGCTGGAGACAGACTCTCTCTGAGGGGATGGTGGAGACAGACCCTCGCTGAGGGGGTGCTGGAGGCAGACTCTCCCTGAGGGGGTGCTGGAGGCAGACTCTCCCTGAGGGGATGGTGGAGACAGACCCTCCCTAAGTGGGTGCTGGAGGCAGACTCTCCCTGAAGGGGTGCTGGAGACAGATCCTCACTGAGGGGGTGCTGGAGGAAGACTCTCCCTGAGGGGGTTGTGGAGACAGACTCTCCCTGAGGGGGTGCTGGAGGCAGACTCTCCCTGAGGGGGTTGTGGAGACAGACTCTCCCTGAGGGGGTGCTGGAGGCAGACCCTCGCTGAGGGGATGCTGGAGACAGACTCTCCCTGAGGGGATGCTGGAGACAGACCCTCGCTGAGGGGGTGCTGGAGGCAGACCCTCGCTGAGGGGATGCTGGAGACAGACTCTCCCTGAGGGTATGGTGGAGGGTAACTCTCCCTGAGGGGGTGCTGGAGGCAGACTGTCCCTGAGGGGATGGTGGACACAGACCGTCGCTGAGGGGGTGCTGGAGACAGACTCTCCTTGAGGGGGTGGTGGAGGCAGACTCTCACTTAGGGGATGCTGGAGACAGACTCTCCCTGAGGGTGTGCTGGAGACAGACTCTCCGTGAGGGGGTGCTGGAGACAGACTCTCCCTGAGGGGGTTGTGGAGACAGACCGTCGCTGAGGGGGTGCTGGAGACAGACTCTCCCTGAGGGGGTGGTGGAGGCAGACTCTCACTTAGGGGATGCTGGAGACAGACTCTCCCTGAGGGTGTGCTGGAGACAGACTCTCCGTGAGGGGGTGCTGGAGACAGACTCTCCCTGAGGGGGTTGTGGAGACAGACTCTCCCTGAGGGGGTGCTGGAGGCAGACCCTCGCTGAGGGGATGCTGGAGACAGACCCTCCCTGAGGGGGTGCTGGAGACAGACTCTCCCTGAGGGGGTGCTGGAGGCAGACCCTCGCTGAGGGGATGCTGGAGACAGACTCTCCCTGAGGGGATGCTGGAGACAGACCCTCCCTGAGGGGGTGCTGGAGACAGACTCTCCCTGAGGGGGTGCTGGAGGCAGACCCTCGCTGAGGGGATGCTGGAGACAGACTCTCCCTGAGGGGGTGCTGGAGACAGCCTCTCCCCGAGAGGGTGCTGGAGACAGACTCTCCCTGAGGGGATGCTGGAGACAGACTCTCCCTGAGGGGATGCTGGAGACAGACTCACCCTGAGAGGGTGCTGGAGGCAGACTCTCCCTGAGGGTGTGCTGGAGACAGCCTCTCCCTGAGAGGGTGCTGGAGGCAGACCCTCGCTGAGGGGGTGCTGGAGATGGGCTCTCCCTGAGGGGGTGCTGGAGGCAGACCCTCGCTGAGGGGATGCTGGAGACAGACTCTCCCTGAGAGGGTGCTGGAGGCAGACTCTCCCTGAGGGTGTGCTGGAGACAGCCTCTCCCTGAGAGGGTGCTGGAGGCAGCCTCTCCCTGAGAGGGTGCTGGAGGCAGCCTCTCCCTGAGGGGGTGCTGGAGGCGGACTCTCCCTGAGGGGGTGCTGGAGACGGACTCTCCCTGAGGGGATGCTGGAGACGGACTCTCCCTGAGGGGGTGCTGGAGGCGGACTCTCCCTGAGGGGATGGTGGAGACAGACCCTCCCTCAGGGGGTGCTGGAGACAGACTCTCCCTGAGGGGATGCTGGAGGCAGACTCTCCCTGAGGGTATGGTGGAGGGTAACTCTCCCTGACGGGGTGCTGGAGGCAGACTGTCCCTGAGGGGATGGTGGACACAGACCGTCGCTGAGGGGGTGGTGGAGACAGACTCTCCCTGAGGGGGTGGTGGGGGCAGACTCTCACTTAGGGGATGCTGGACACAGACTCTCCCTGAGGGGGTGCTGGAGACAGACTCTCCCTGAGGGGATGCTGGAGACAGACTCTCCCTGAGGGTGTGCTGGAGGCAGCCTCTCCCTGAGGGTGTGCTGGAGACAGCCTCTCCCTGAGAGGGTGCTGGAGGCAGACCCTCGCTGAGGGGGTGCTGGAGATGGACTCTCCCTGAGGGGGTGCTGGAGGCAGACCCTCGCTGAGGGGATGCTGGAGACAGACTCTCCCTGAGGGGATGCTGGAGACAGACTCTCCCTGAGAGGGTGCTGGAGACAGACTCTCCCTGAGGGTGTGCTGGAGACAGCCTCTCCCTGAGAGGGTGCTGGAGGCAGCCTCTCCCTGAGGGGATGCTGGAGACGGACTCTCCCTGAGGGGATGCTGGAGACGGACTCTCCCTGAGGGGGTGCTGGAGGCAGACTCTCCCTGAGGGGATGGTGGAGACAGACCCTCCCTGAGGGGGTGCTGGAGACAGACTCTCCCTGAGGGGATGCTGGAGGCAGACTCTCCCTGAGGGTATGGTGGAGGGTCACTCTCCCTGAGGGGGTGCTGGAGGCAGACTGTCCCTGAGGGGATGGTGGACACAGACCGTCGCTGAGGGGGTGCTGGAGACAGACTCTCCCTGTGGGGGTGGTGGAGGCAGACTCTCACTTAGGGGATGCTGGAGACAGACTCTCCCTGAGGGGGTGCTGGAGACAGACTCTCCGTGAGGGGGTGCTGGAGGCAGACTCTCCCTGAGGGGGTGCTGGAGACAGACTCTCCGTGAGGGGGTGCTGGAGGCAGACTCTCCCTGAGGGGGTGCTGGAGACAGACTCTCCGTGAGGGGGTGCTGGAGGCAGACCCTCGCTGAGGGGATGCTGGAGTCAGACTCTCCCTGAGGGGATGCTGGAGACAGACTCTCCCTGAGAGGATGCTGGAGGCAGACTCTCCCTGAGGGTGTGCTGGAGACAGACTCTCCCTGAGGGGGTGCTGGAGGCAGACCCTCGCTGAAGGGATGCTGGAGACAGACTCTCCCTGAGGGGATGCTGGAGACAGCCTCTCCCTGAGAGGGTGCTGGAGGCAGACTCTCCCTGAGGGTGTGCTGGAGACGGACTCTCCCTGAGGGGGTGCTGGAGGCGGACTCTCCCTGAGGGTGTGCTGGAGGCAGACCCTCGCTGAGGGGATGCTGGAGACAGACTCTCCCTGAGAGGGTGCTGGAGGCAGACTCTCCCTGAGGGTGTGCTGGAGACAGACTCTCCCTGAGGGGGTGCTGGAGGCAGACCCTCGCTGAGGGGATGCTGGAGACAGACTCTCCCTGAGAGGGTGCTGGAGGCAGACTTTCCCTGAGGGGGTGCTGGAGGCAGACCCTCTGTGAGGGGATGCTGGAGACAGACTCTCTCTGAGGGGATGGTGGAGACAGACCCTCGCTGAGGGGGTGCTGGAGGCAGACTCTCCCTGAGGGGGTGCTGGAGGCAGACTCTCCCTGAGGGGATGGTGGAGACAGACCCTCCCTGAGTGGGTGCTGGAGGCAGACTCTCCCTGAAGGGGTGCTGGAGACAGATCCTCACTGAGGGGGTGCTGGAGGCAGACTCTCCCTGAGGGGGTTGTGGAGACAGACTCTCCCTGAGGGGGTGCTGGAGGCAGACTCTCCCTGAGGGGGTTGTGGAGACAGACTCTCCCTGAGGGGGTGCTGGAGGCAGACCCTCGCTGAGGGGATGCTGGAGACAGACCCTCCCTGAGGGGATGCTGGAGACAGACCCTCGCTGAGGGGGTGCTGGAGGCAGACCCTCGCTGAGGGGATGCTGGAGACAGACTCTCCCTGAGGGTATGGTGGAGGGTAACTCTCCCTGAGGGGGTGCTGGAGGCAGACTGTCCCTGAGGGGATGGTGGACACAGACCGTCGCTGAGGGGGTGCTGGAGACAGACTCTCCCTGAGGGGCTGGTGGAGGCAGACTCTCACTTAGGGGATGCTGGAGACAGACTCTCCCTGAGGGTGTGCTGGAGACAGACTCTCCGTGAGGGGGTGCTGGAGACAGACTCTCCCTGAGGGGGTTGTGGAGACAGACCGTCGCTGAGGGGGTGCTGGAGACAGACTCTCCCTGAGGGGGTGGTGGAGGCAGACTCTCACTTAGGGGATGCTGGAGACAGACTCTCCCTGAGGGTGTGCTGGAGACAGACTCTCCGTGAGGGGGTGCTGGAGACAGACTCTCCCTGAGGGGGTTGTGGAGACAGACTCTCCCTGAGGGGGTGCTGGAGGCAGACCCTCGCTGAGGGGATGCTGGAGACAGACCCTCCCTGAGGGGGTGCTGGAGACAGACTCTCCCTGAGGGGGTGCTGGAGGCAGACCCTCGCTGAGGGGATGCTGGAGACAGACTCTCCCTGAGGGGATGCTGGAGACAGACCCTCCCTGAGGGGGTGCTGGAGACAGACCCTCCCTGAGGGGGTGCTGGAGACAGACTCTCCCTGAGGGGGTGCTGGAGGCAGACCCTCGCTGAGGGGATGCTGGAGACAGACTCTCCCTGAGGGGGTGCTGGAGACAGACTCTCCCCGAGAGGGTGCTGGAGACAGACTCTCCCTGAGGGGATGCTGGAGACAGACTCTCCCTGAGGGGATGCTGGAGACAGACTCACCCTGAGAGGGTGCTGGAGGCAGACTCTCCCTGAGGGTGTGCTGGAGACAGCCTCTCCCTGAGAGGGTGCTGGAGGCAGACCCTCGCTGAGGGGATGCTGGAGACAGACTCTCCCTGAGAGGGTGCTGGAGGCGGACTCTCCCTGAGGGTGTGCTGCAGACAGCCTCTCCCTGAGAGGGTGCTGGAGGCAGCCTCTCCCTGAGGGGATGCTGGAGACAGACTCTCCCTGAGGGGATGCTGGAGACGGACTCTCCCTGAGGGGGTGCTGGAGGCGGACTCTCCCTTATGGGATGGTGGAGACAGACCCTCCCTCAGGGGGTGCTGGAGACAGACTCTCCCTGAGGGGATGCTGGAGGCAGACTCTCCCTGAGGGTATGGTGGAGGGTAACTCTCCCTGACGGGGTGCTGGAGGCAGACTGTCCCTGAGGGGATGGTGGACACAGACCGTCGCTGAGGGGGTGCTGGAGACAGACTCTCCCTGAGGGGGTGGTGGGGGCAGACTCTCACTTAGGGGATGCTGGACACAGACTCTCCCTGAGGGGGTGCTGGAGACAGACTCTCCGTGAGGGGGTGCTGGAGGCAGACTCTCCCTGAGGGGGTGCTGGAGACAGACTCTCCCTGAGGGGATGCTGGAGGCAGACTCTCCCTGAGGGGGTGCTGGAGACGGACTCTCCCTGAGGGGGTGCTGGAGGCGGACTCTCCCTGAGGGGGTGCTGGAGGCAGACCCTCGGTGAGGGGATGGTGGAGACAGACTCTCTCTGAGGGGATGGTGGAGACAGACTCTCACTTAGGGGGTGCTGGAGACAGACTCTCCCTGAGGGGGTGCTGGAGACAGACTCTCCCTGAGCGGGTGCTGGAGGCAGACTCTCGCTGAGGGGATGCTGGAGACAGACTCTCCCTGAGGGGATGCTGGAGACAGACTCTCCCTGAGAGGGTGCTGGAGGCAGACCTTCCCTGAGGGTGTGCTGGAGACAGACTCTCCCTGAGGGGGTGCTGGAGGCAGACCCTCGCTGAGGGGATGCTGGAGACAGACTCTCCCTGAGGGGGTGCAGGAGACAGACTCTCCCCGAGAGGGTGCTGGAGACAGACTCTCCCTGAGGGGATGCTGGAGACAGACTCTCCCTGAGAGGGTGCTGGAGGCAGACCCTCGCTGAGGGGGTGCTGGAGATGGACTCTCCCTTAGGGGGTGCTGGAGGCAGACCCTCGCTGAGGGGATGCTGGAGACAGACTCTCCCTGAGGGGATGCTGGAGACAGACTCTCCCTGAGAGGGTGCTGGAGGCAGACTCTCCCTGAGGGTGTGCTGGAGACAGCCTCTCCCTGAGGGTGTGCTGGAGACAGCCTCTCCCTGAGAGGGTGCTGGAGGCAGCCTCTCCCTGAGGGGATGCTGGAGACGGACTCTCCCTGAGGGGATGCTGGATACGGACTCTCCCTGAGGGGGTGCTGGAGGCAGACTCTCCCTGAGGGGATGGTGGAGACAGACCCTCCCTGAGGGGGTGCTGGAGACAGACTCTCCCTGAGGGGATGCTGGAGGCAGACTCTCCCTGAGGGTATGGTGGAGGGTAACTCTCCCTGAGGGGGTGCTGGAGGCAGACTGTCCCTGAGGTGATGGTGGACACAGACCGTCGCTGAGGGGGTGCTGGAGACAGACTCTCCCTGAGGGGGTGGTGGAGGCAGACTCTCACTTAGGGGATGCTGGACACAGACTCTCCCTGAGGGGGTGCTGGATACAGACTCTCCGTCAGGGGGTGCTGGAGGCAGACTCTCCGTGAGGGGGTGCTGGAGACAGACTCTCCGTGAGGGGGTGCTGGAGGCAGACTCTCCCTGAGGGGGTGCTGGAGACAGACTCTCCGTGAGGGGGTGCTGGAGGCAGACCCTCGCTGAGGGGATGCTGGAGTCAGACTCTCCCTGAGGGGATGCTGGAGACAGACTCTCCCTGAGAGGATGCTGGAGGCAGACTCTCCCTGAGGGTGTGCTGGAGACAGACTCTCCCTGAGGGGGTGCTGGAGGCAGACCCTCGCTGAAGGGATGCTGGAGACAGACTCTCCCTGAGGGGATGCTGGAGACAGCCTCTCCCTGAGAGGGTGCTGGAGGCAGACTCTCCCTGAGGGTGTGCTGGAGACGGACTCTCCCTGAGGGGGTGCTTGACGCGGAATCTCCCTGAGGGGAGCTGGAGGCAGACCCTCGCTGAGGGGATGCTGGAGACAGACTCTCCCTGAGGGGGTGCTGGAGGCAGACTCTCCCTGAGAGGGTGCTGGAGGCAGACTCTCCCTGAGGGTGTGCTGGAGACAGACTCTCCCTGAGAGGGTGCTGGAGGCAGACTTTCCCTGAGGGGGTGCTGGAGGCAGACCCTCTGTGAGGGGATGCTGGAGACAGACTCTCTCTGAGGGGATGGTGGAGACAGACCCTCGCTGAGGGGGTGCTGGAGGCAGACTCTCCCTGAGGGGGTGCTGGAGGCAGACTCTCCCTGAGGGGATGTTGGAGACAGACCCTCCCTAAGTGGGTGCTGGAGGCAGACTCTCCCTGAAGGGGTGCTGGAGACAGATCCTCACTGAGGGGGTGCTGGAGGCAGACTCTCCCTGAGGGGGTTGTGGAGACAGACTCTCCCTGATGGGGTGCTGGAGGCAGACTCTCCCTGAGGGGGTTGTGGAGACAGACTCTCCCTGAGGGGGTGCTGGAGGCAGACCCTCGCTGAGGGGATGCTGGAGACAGACCCTCCCTGAGGGGCTGCTGGAGACAGACCCTCGCTGAGGGGGCGCTGGAGGCAGACCCTCGCTGAGGGGATGCTGGAGACAGACTCTCCCTGAGGGGATGCTGGAGACAGACCCTCCCTGAGGGGGTGCTGGAGGCAGACTCTCCCTGAGGGGATGCTGGAGGCAGACTCTCCCTGAGGGGATGGTGGAGGGTAACTCTCCCTGAGGGGGTGCTGGAGGCAGACTCTCCCTGAGGGGATGGTGGACACAGACCGTCGCTGAGGGGGTGCTGGAGACAGACTCTCCCTGAGGGGGTGGTGGGGCAGACTCTCACTTAGGGGATGCTGGACACAGACTCTCCCTGAGGGGGTGCTGGAGACAGACTCTCCCTGAGGGGATGCTGGAGACAGACTCTCCCTGAGGGTGTGCTGGAGAGCCTCTCCCTGGACAGACCTCCTGAGGGGTGCTGGAGACAGATCCCTCAGCTGAGGGGGTGCTGGAGGCAGACTCTCCCTGAGGGGGTGCTGTGGAGACAGACTCTCCCTGAGGGGTTGCTGGAGGCAGACTCTCCCTGAGGGGGTTGTGGAGACAGACTCTCCCTGAGGGGGTGCTGGAGGCAGACCCTCGCTGAGGGGATGCTGGAGACAGACCCTCCCTGAGGGGCTGCTGGAGACAGACCCTCCCTGAGGGGGTGCTGGAGGCAGACCCTCGCTGAGGGGATGCTGGAGACAGACTCTCCCTGAGGGGATGCTGGAGACAGACCCTCCCTGAGGGGGTGCTGGAGGCAGACTCTCCCTGAGGGGATGCTGGAGGCAGACTCTCCCTGAGGGTATGGTGGAGGGTAACTCTCCCTGAGGGGGTGCTGGAGGCAGACTGTCCCTGAGGGGATGGTGGACACAGACCGTCGCTGAGGGGGTGCTGGAGACAGACTCTCCCTGAGGGGGTGGTGGAGGCAGACTCTCACTTAGGGGATGCTGGAGACAGACTCTCCCTGAGGGGGTGCTGGAGACAGACTCTCCGTGAGGGGGTGCTGGAGGCAGACTCTCCCTGAGGGGGTGCTGGAGACAGACTCTCCGTGAGGGGGTGCTGGAGGCAGACTCTCCCTGAGGGGGTGCTGGAGACAGACTCTCCGTGAGGGGGTGCTGGAGGCAGACCCTCGCTGAGGGGATGCTGGAGTCAGACTCTCCCTGAGGGGATGCTGGAGACAGACTCTCCCTGAGAGGATGCTGGAGGCAGACTCTCCCTGAGGGTGTGCTGGAGACAGACTCTCCCTGAGGGGGTGCTGGAGGCAGACCCTCGCTGAGGGGATGCTGGAGACAGACTCTCCCTGAGGGGATGCTGGAGACAGCCTCTCCCTGAGAGGGTGCTGGAGGCAGACTCTCCCTGAGGGTGTGCTGGAGACGGACTCTCCCTGAGGGGGTGCTGGAGGCGGAATCTCCCTGAGGGGAGCTGGAGGCAGACCCTCGCTGAGGGGATGCTGGAGACAGACTCTCCCTGAGAGGGTGCTGGAAGCAGACTCTCCCTGAGGGTGTGCTGGAGACAGACTCTCCCTGAGAGGGTGCTGGAGGCAGACTTTCCCTGAGGGGGTGCTGGAGGCAGACCCTCTGTGAGGGGATGCTGGAGACAGACTCTCTCTGAGGGGATGGTGGAGACAGACCCTCGCTGAGGGGGTGCTGGAGGCAGACTCTCCCTGAGGGGGTGCTGGAGGCAGACTCTCCCTGAGGGGATGGTGGAGACAGACCCTCCCTGAGTGGGTGCTGGAGGCAGACTCTCCCTGAAGGGGTGCTGGAGACAGATCCTCACTGAGGGGGTGCTGGAGGCAGACTCTCCCTGAGGGGGTTGTGGAGACAGACTCTCCCTGAGGGGTTGCTGGAGGCAGACTCTCCCTGAGGGGGTTGTGGAGACAGACCCTCGCTGAGGGGGTGCTGGAGGCAGACCCTCGCTGAGGGGATGCTGGAGACAGACCCTCCCTGAGGGGATGCTGGAGACAGACCCTCCCTGAGGGGGTGCTTGAGGCAGACTCTCCCTGAGGGGATGCTGGAGGCAGACTATCCCTGAGGGTATGGTGGAGGGGAACTCTCCCTGAGGGGGTGCTGGAGGCAGACTGTCCCTGAGGGGATGGTGGACACAGACCGTCGCTGAGGGGGTGCTGGAGACAGACTCTCCCTGAGGGGGTGGTGGAGGCAGACTCTCACTTAGGGGATGCTGGAGACAGACTCTCCCTGAGGGTGTGCTGGAGACAGACTCTCCGTGAGGGGGTGCTGGAGACAGACTCTCCCTGAGGGGGTTGTGGAGACAGACTCTCCCTGAGGGGGTGCTGGAGGCAGACCCTCGCTGAGGGGATGCTGGAGACAGACCCTCCCTGAGGGGGTGCTGGAGACAGACTCTCCCTGAGGGGGTGCTGGAGGCAGACCCTCGCTGAGGGGATGCTGGAGACAGACTCTCCCTGAGGGGATGCTGGAGACAGACCCTCCCTGAGGGGGTGCTGGAGACAGACTCTCCCTGAGGGGGTGCTGGAGGCAGACCCTCGCTGAGGGGATGCTGGAGGCAGACTCTCCCTGAGGGGGTGCTGGAGACAGACTCTCGCTGAGGGGATGCTGGAGACAGACTCTCCCTGAGGGGATGCTGGAGACAGACTCTCCCTGAGAGGGTGCTGGAGGCAGACCTTCCCTGAGGGTGTGCTGGAGACAGACTCTCCCTGAGGGGGTGCTGGAGGCAGACCCTCGCTGAGGGGATGCTGGAGACAGACTCTCCCTGAGGGTGTGCTGGAGACAGCCTCTCCCCGAGAGGGTGCTGGAGACAGACTCTCCCTGAGGGGATGCTGGAGACAGACTCTCCCTGAGAGGGTGCTGGAGGCAGACTCTCCCTGAGGGTGTGCTGGAGACAGACTCTCCCTGAGAGGGTGCTGGAGGCAGACCCTCGCTGAGGGGGTGCTGGAGATGGACTCTCCCTGAGGGGGTGCTGGAGACAGACTCTCCCCGAGAGGGTGCTGGAGACAGACTCTCCCTGAGGGGATGCTGGAGACAGACTCTCCCTGAGAGGGTGCTGGAGGCAGACCCTCGCTGAGGGGGTGCTGGAGATGGACTCTCCCTGAGGGGGTGCTGGAGGCAGACCCTCGCTGAGGGGATGCTGGAGACAGACTCTCCCTGAGGGGATGCTGGAGACAGACTCTCCCTGAGAGGGTGCTGGAGGCAGACTCTCCCTGAGGGTGTGCTGGAGACAGCCTCTCCCTGAGAGGGTGCTGGAGGCAGCCTCTCCCTGAGGGGATGCTGGAGACGGACTCTCCCTGAGGGGATGCTGGAGACGGACTCTCCCTGAGGGGGTGCTGGAGGCAGACTCTCCCTGAGGGGATGGTGGAGACAGACCCTCCCTGAGGGGGTGCTGGAGACAGACTCTCCCTGAGGGGATGCTGGAGGCAGACTCTCCCTGAGGGTATGGTGGAGGGTAACTCTCCCTGAGGGGGTGCTGGAGGCAGACTGTCCCTGAGGGGATGGTGGACACAGACCGTCGCTGAGGGGGTGCTGGAGACAGACTCTCCCTGAGGGGGTGGTGGAGGCAGACTCTCACTTAGGGGATGCTGGACACAGACTCTCCCTGAGGGGGTGCTGGAGACAGACTCTCCGTCAGGGGGTGCTGGAGGCAGACTCTCCCTGAGGGGGTGCTGGAGACAGACTCTCCGTGAGGGGGTGCTGGAGGCAGACTCTCCCTGAGGGGGTGCTGGAGACAGACTCTCCGTGAGGGGGTGCTGGAGGCAGACCCTCGCTGAGGGGATGCTGGAGACAGACTCTCCCTGAGGGGATGCTGGAGACAGACTCTCCCTGAGAGGATGCTGGAGGCAGACTCTCCCTGAGGGTGTGCTGGAGACAGACTCTCCCTGAGGGGGTGCTGGAGGCAGACCCTCGCTGAGGGGATGCTGGAGACAGACTCTCCCTGAGGGGATGCTGGAGACAGCCTCTCCCTGAGAGGGTGCTGGAGGCAGACTCTCCCTGAGGGTGTGCTGGAGACGGACTCTCCCTGAGGGGGTGCTGGAGGCGGACTCTCCCTGAGGGGGTGCTGGAGGCAGACTCTCTCTGAGGGGATGCTGGAGACAGACTCTCCCTGAGGGGGTGCTGGAGGCAGACTCTCCCTGAGAGGGTGCTGGAGGCAGACTCTCCCTGAGGGTGTGCTGGAGACAGACTCTCCCTGAGGGGGTGCTGGAGGCAGACTCTCCCTGAGGGGGTGCTGGAGGCAGACCCTCGGTGAGGGGATGCTGGAGACAGACTCTCTCTGAGGGGATGGTGGAGACAGACCCTCGCTGAGGGGGTGCTGGAGGCAGACTCTCCCTGAGGGGGTGCTGGAGGCAGACTCTCCCTGAGGGGGTGCTGGAGGCAGACTCTCCCTGAGGGGATGCTGGAGACAGACCCTCCCTGAGGGGGTGCTGGAGGCAGACTCTCCCTGAGGGGATGCTGGAGGCAGACTATCCCTGAGGGGCTGGTGGAGGCAGACTCTCACTTAGGGGATGCTGGAGACAGACTCTCCCTGAGGGGGTGCTGGAGACAGACTCTCCCTGAGGGGGTGCTGGAGGCAGACTCTCCCTGAGGGGGTGCTGGAGACAGACTCTCCCTGAGGGGGTGCTGGAGGCAGACTCTCCCTGAGGGGGTGCTGGAGACAGACTCTCCCTGAGGGGGTGCTGGAGGCAGACTCTCCCTGAGGGGGTGCTGGAGGCAGACCCTCGCTGAGGGGATGCTGGAGACAGACTCTCCCTGAGGGGATGCTGGAGACAGACTCTCCCTGAGGGGGTGCTGGAGACAGACTCTCCCTGAGGGGGTGCTGGAGGCAGACCCTCGCTGAGGGGATGCTGGAGACAGACTCTCCCTGAGGGGGTGCTGGAGACAGACTCTCCCTGAGGGGGTGCTGGAGGCAGACTCTCCCTGAGGGGGTGCTGGAGACAGACTCTCCCTGAGGGGGTGGTGGAGGCAGACTCTCACTGAGGGGATGCTGGAGACAGACTCTCCCTGAGGGGGTGCTGGAGACAGACTCTCCCTGAGGGGGTGCTGGAGGCAGACTCTCCCTGAGGGGGTGCTGGAGACAGACTCTCCCTGAGGGGGTGCTGGAGACAGACTCTCCCTGAGGGGGTGGTGGAGGCAGACTCTCACTTAGGGGATGCTGGAGACAGACTCTCCCTGAGGGGGTGCTGGAGACAGACTCTCCCTGAGGGGGTGCTGGAGACAGACTCTCCCTGAGGGGGTGCTGGAGACAGACTCTCCCTGAGGGGGTGCTGGAGGCAGACCCTCGCTGAGGGGATGCTGGAGACAGACTCTCCCTGAGGGGGTGCTGGAGACAGACTCTCCCTGAGGGGGTGCTGGAGGCAGACCCTCGCTGAGGGGATGCTGGAGACAGACTCTCCCTGAGGGGATGCTGGAGACAGACTCTCCCTGAGGGGGTGCTGGAGGCAGACTCTCCCTGAGGGGGTGCTGGAGACAGACTCTCCCTGAGGGGGTGCTGGAGGCAGACCCTCGCTGAGGGGATGCTGGAGACAGACTCTCCCTGAGGGGGTGCTGGAGACAGACTCTCCCTGAGAGGGTGCTGGAGACAGACTCTCCCTGAGGGGATGCTGGAGACAGACTCTCCCTGAGTGGGTGCTGGAGGCAGACTCTCCCTGAGGGGGTGCTGGAGGCAGACTCTCCCTGAGGGGGTGCTGGAGACAGACTCTCCCTGAGGGGGTGCTGGAGGCAGACTCTCCCTGAGGGGATGCTGGAGACAGACTCTCCCTGAGGGGGTGCTGGAGGCAGACTCTCCCTGAGGGGTGCTGAGACAGCCTCTCCCTGAGGGGTGCTGGAGGCAGCTCTCCCTGAGGGGATGCTGGAGAGGCAGACTCTCCCTGAGGGGATGCTGGAGACGGACTCTCCCTGAGGGGGTGCTGGAGGCAGACTCTCCCTGAGGGGATGCTGGAGACAGACCCTCCCTGAGGGGGTGCTGGAGACAGACTCTCCCTGAGGGGATGCTGGAGGCAGACTCTCCCTGAGGGTATGGTGGAGGGTAACTCTCCCTGAGGGGGTGCTGGAGGCAGACTGTCCCTGAGGGGATGGTGGACACAGACCGTCGCTGAGGGGGTGCTGGAGACAGACTCTCCTTGAGGGGGTGGTGGAGGCAGACTCTCACTTAGGGGATGCTGGAGACAGACTCTCCCTTAGGGGGTGCTGGAGACAGACTCTCCGTGAGGGGGTGCTGGAGGCAGACTCTCCCTGAGGGGGTGCTGGAGACAGACTCTCCCTGAGGGGATGCTGGAGACAGACTCTCCCTGAGGGGATGCTGGAGGCAGACTCTCCCTGAGGGGGTGCTGGAGACAGACTCTCCCTGAGGGGGTGCTGGAGGCAGACTCTCCCTGAGGGGGTGCTGGAGGCAGACCCTCCCTGAGGGGATGCTGGAGACAGACTCTCCCTGAGGGGATGGTGGAGACAGACTCTCACTAGGGGGTGCTGGAGACAGACTCTCCCTGAGGGGGTGCTGGAGACAGACTCTCCCTGAGGGGGTGCTGGAGGCAGACTCTCGCTGAGGGGATGCTGGAGACAGACTCTCCCTGAGGGGATGCTGGAGACAGACTCTCCCTGAGAGGGTGCTGGAGGCAGACCTTCCCTGAGGGTGTGCTGGAGACAGACTCTCCCTGAGGGGGTGCTGGAGGCAGACCCTCGCTGAGGGGATGCTGGAGACAGACTCTCCCTGAGGGGGTGCTGGAGACAGACTCTCCCTGAGGGGGTGCTGGAGACAGACTCTCCCTGAGGGGATGCTGGAGACAGACTCTCCCTGAGAGGGTGCTGGAGGCAGACTCTCCCTGAGGGGGTGCTGGAGACAGACTCTCCCTGAGGGGGTGCTGGAGGCAGACCCTCGCTGAGGGGATGCTGGAGACAGACTCTCCCTGAGGGGATGCTGGAGACAGACTCTCCCTGAGGGGGTGCTGGAGGCAGACTCTCCCTGAGGGGGTGCTGGAGACAGACTCTCCCTGAGGGGGTGCTGGAGGCAGACTCTCCCTGAGGGGATGCTGGAGACAGACTCTCCCTGAGGGGATGCTGGAGACAGACTCTCCCTGAGGGGGTGCTGGAGGCAGACTCTCCCTGAGGGGATGGTGGAGACAGACCCTCCCTGAGGGGGTGCTGGAGACAGACTCTCCCTGAGGGGATGCTGGAGGCAGACTCTCCCTGAGGGGTATGGTGGAGGGTAACTCTCCCTGAGGGGGTGCTGGAGGCAGACTGTCCCTGAGGGGATGGTGGACACAGACCGTCGCTGAGGGGGTGCTGGAGACAGACTCTCCCTGAGGGGGTGGTGGAGGCAGACTCTCCCTGAGGGGGTGCTGGAGACAGACTCTCCCTGAGGGGGTGCTGGAGACAGACTCTCCCTGAGGGGGTGCTGGAGGCAGACTCTCCCTGAGGGGGTGCTGGAGACAGACTCTCCCTGAGGGGGTGCTGGAGGCAGACTCTCCCTGAGGGGGTGCTGGAGACAGACTCTCCCTGAGGGGGTGCTGGAGGCAGACCCTCGCTGAGGGGATGCTGGAGACAGACTCTCCCTGAGGGGATGCTGGAGACAGACTCTCCCTGAGAGGATGCTGGAGGCAGACTCTCCCTGAGGGTGTGCTGGAGACAGACTCTCCCTGAGGGGGTGCTGGAGGCAGACCCTCGCTGAGGGGATGCTGGAGACAGACTCTCCCTGAGGGGATGCTGGAGACAGACTCTCCCTGAGAGGGTGCTGGAGGCAGACTCTCCCTGAGGGGGTGCTGGAGACAGACTCTCCCTGAGGGGGTGCTGGAGGCAGACTCTCCCTGAGGGGATGGTGGAGACAGACCCTCGCTGAGGGGATGCTGGAGACAGACTCTCCCTGAGGGGGTGCTGGAGGCAGACTCTCCCTGAGAGGGTGCTGGAGGCAGACTCTCCCTGAGGGGGTGCTGGAGACAGACTCTCCCTGAGGGGGTGCTGGAGGCAGACTCTCCCTGAGGGGGTGCTGGAGGCAGACTCTCGCTGAGGGGATGCTGGAGACAGACTCTCCCTGAGGGGATGGTGGAGACAGACCCTCGCTGAGGGGGTGCTGGAGGCAGACTCTCCCTGAGGGGGTGCTGGAGGCAGACTCTCCCTGAGGGGGTGCTGGAGGCAGACCCTCCCTGAGGGGGTGCTGGAGACAGACTCTCCCTGAGGGGGTGCTGGAGACAGACTCTCCCTGAGGGGGTGCTGGAGGCAGACCCTCGCTGAGGGGATGCTGGAGGCAGACTCTCCCTGAGGGGGTGCTGGAGACAGACTCTCGCTGAGGGGATGCTGGAGACAGACTCTCCCTGAGGGGATGCTGGAGACAGACTCTCCCTGAGGGGGTGCTGGAGGCAGACTCTCCCTGAGGGTGTGCTGGAGACAGACTCTCCCTGAGGGGGTGCTGGAGGCAGACCCTCGCTGAGGGGATGCTGGAGACAGACTCTCCCTGAGGGGGTGCTGGAGACAGACTCTCCCTGAGGGGGTGCTGGAGACAGACTCTCCCTGAGGGGATGCTGGAGACAGACTCTCCCTGAGGGGGTGCTGGAGGCAGACTCTCCCTGAGGGGGTGCTGGAGACAGACTCTCCCTGAGGGGGTGCTGGAGGCAGACCCTCCCTGAGGGGGTGCTGGAGACAGACTCTCCCTGAGGGGGTGCTGGAGACAGACTCTCCCTGAGGGGGTGCTGGAGGCAGACTCTCCCTGAGGGGATGCTGGAGACAGACTCTCCCTGAGGGGGTGCTGGAGGCAGACCCTCGCTGAGGGGGTGCTGGAGACAGACTCTCCCTGAGGGGGTGCTGGAGGCAGACCCTCGCTGAGGGGATGCTGGAGACAGACTCTCCCTGAGGGGATGCTGGAGACAGACTCTCCCTGAGAGGGTGCTGGAGGCAGACTCTCCCTGAGGGGGTGCTGGAGACAGACTCTCCCTGAGGGGGTGCTGGAGGCAGACTCTCCCTGAGGGGATGCTGGAGACAGACTCTCCCTGAGGGGATGCTGGAGACAGACTCTCCCTGAGGGGGTGCTGGAGGCAGACTCTCCCTGAGGGGATGCTGGAGACAGACCCTCCCTGAGGGGGTGC
This sequence comes from Mobula hypostoma, assembly GCF_963921235.1. Classification (NCBI taxonomy): domain Eukaryota; kingdom Metazoa; phylum Chordata; class Chondrichthyes; order Myliobatiformes; family Myliobatidae; genus Mobula; species Mobula hypostoma. Next base: position 116,040,680 of record NC_086108.1, read on the forward strand.
TGGAGGCAGACTCTCCCTGAGGGGATGCTGGAGGCAGACTCTCCCTGAGGGTATGGTGGAGGGTAACTCTCCCTGAGGGGGTGCTGGAGGCAGACTGTCCCTGAGGGGATGGTGGACACAGACCGTCGCTGAGGGGGTGCTGGAGACAGACTCTCCCTGAGGGGGTGGTGGAGGCAGACTCTCACTTAGGGGATGCTGGAGACAGACTCTCCCTGAGGGGGTGCTGGAGACAGACTCTCCGTGAGGGGGTGCTGGAGGCAGACTCTCCCTGAGGGGGTGCTGGAGACAGACTCTCCCTGAGGGGGTGCTGGAGGCAGACTCTCCCTGAGGGGGTGCTGGAGACAGACTCTCCCTGAGGGGGTGCTGGAGGCAGACCCTCGCTGAGGGGATGCTGGAGACAGACTCTCCCTGAGGGGATGCTGGAGACAGACTCTCCCTGAGGGGATGCTGGAGGCAGACTCTCCCTGAGGGGGTGCTGGAGACAGACTCTCCCTGAGGGGGTGCTGGAGGCAGACCCTCGCTGAGGGGATGCTGGAGACAGACTCTCCCTGAGGGGATGCTGGAGACAGACTCTCCCTGAGGGGGTGCTGGAGGCAGACTCTCCCTGAGGGTGTGCTGGAGACAGACTCTCCCTGAGGGGGTGCTGGAGGCAGACTCTCCCTGAGGGGGTGCTGGAGGCAGACCCTCGCTGAGGGGATGCTGGAGACAGACTCTCCCTGAGGGGGTGCTGGAGACAGACTCTCCCTGAGGGGGTGCTGGAGGCAGACTCTCCCTGAGGGGGTGCTGGAGGCAGACTCTCCCTGAGGGTGTGCTGGAGACGGACTCTCCCTGAGGGGGTGCTGGAGGCGGACTTTCCCTGAGGGGGTGCTGGAGGCAGACCCTCGCTGAGGGGATGCTGGAGACAGACTCTCCCTGAGGGGATGGTGGAGACAGACCCTCCCTGAGGGGGTGCTGGAGGCAGACTCTCCCTGAGGGGGTGCTGGAGGCAGACTCTCCCTGAGGGGATGGTGGAGACAGACCCTCCCTGAGTGGGTGCTGGAGGCAGACTCTCCCTGAGGGGGTGCTGGAGACAGATCCTCACTGAGGGGGTGCTGGAGGCAGACTCTCCCTGAGGGGGTTGTGGAGACAGACTCTCCCTGAGGGGGTGCTGGAGGCAGACTCTCCCTGAGGGGGTTGTGGAGACAGACCCTCCCTGAGGGGGTGCTGGAGGCAGACCCTCGCTGAGGGGATGCTGGAGACAGACCCTCCCTGAGGGGCTGCTGGAGACAGACCCTCGCTGAGGGGGCGCTGGAGGCAGACCCTCGCTGAGGGGATGCTGGAGACAGACTCTCCCTGAGGGGATGCTGGAGACAGACCCTCCCTGAGGGGGTGCTGGAGGCAGACTCTCCCTGAGGGGATGCTGGAGGCAGACTCTCCCTGAGGGGGTGCTGGAGGCAGACTCTCGCTGAGGGGATGCTGGAGACAGACTCTCCCTGAGGGGATGCTGGAGACAGACTCTCCCTGAGGGGGTGCTGGAGACAGACTCTCCCTGAGGGGGTGCTGGAGACAGACCCTCCCTGAGGGGGTGCTGGAGACAGACTCTCCCTGAGGGGGTGCTGGAGGCAGACTCTCCCTGAGGGGATGCTGGAGACAGACTCTCCCTGAGGGGGTGCTGGAGGCAGACTCTCCCTGAGGGGGTGCTGGAGACAGACTCTCCCTGAGGGGGTGGTGGAGACAGACTCTCCCTGAGGGGGTGCTGGAGGCAGACCCTCGCTGAGGGGATGCTGGAGACAGACCCTCCCTGAGGGGGTGCTGGAGACAGACTCTCCCTGAGGGGGTGCTGGAGGCAGACCCTCGCTGAGGGGATGCTGGAGACAGACTCTCCCTGAGGGGATGCTGGAGACAGACCCTCCCTGAGGGGGTGCTGGAGACAGACTCTCCCTGAGGGGGTGCTGGAGACAGACTCTCCCTGAGGGGGTGCTGGAGGCAGACTCTCCCTGAGGGGATGCTGGAGACAGACTCTCCCTGAGGGGGTGCTGGAGACAGACTCTCCCTGAGGGGGTGCTGGAGGCAGACTCTCCCTGAGGGGATGCTGGAGACAGACTCTCCCTGAGGGGATGCTGGAGACAGACTCCCCTGAGGGGTGCTGGAGGCAGACTCTCCCTGAGGGGTGCTGGAGACAGCCTCTCCCTGAGGGGGTGCTGGAGGCAGACCCTCGCTGAGGGGATGCTGGAGACAGACTCTCCCTGAGGGGTGCTGGAGGCTGAGGGTGTGGACTCTCCCTGAGGGGTGCTGGAGACAGACTCTCCCTGAGGGGGTGCTGGAGGCAGACTCTCCCTGAGGGGATGCTGGAGACAGACTCTCCCTGAGGGGATGCTGGAGACAGACTCTCCCTGAGGGGGTGCTGGAGGCAGACTCTCCCTGAGGGGATGGTGGAGACAGACCCTCCCTGAGGGGGTGCTGGAGGCAGACTCTCCCTGAGGGGATGCTGGAGGCAGACTCTCCCTGAGGGTATGGTGGAGGGTAACTCTCCCTGAGGGGGTGCTGGAGGCAGACTGTCCCTGAGGGGATGGTGGACACAGACCGTCGCTGAGGGGGTGCTGGAGACAGACTCTCCCTGAGGGGGTGGTGGAGGCAGACTCTCACTGAGGGGATGCTGGAGACAGACTCTCCCTGAGGGGGTGCTGGAGACAGACTCTCCCTGAGGGGGTGCTGGAGGCAGACTCTCCCTGAGGGGGTGCTGGAGACAGACTCTCCCTGAGGGGATGCTGGAGACAGACTCTCCCTGAGGGGGTGCTGGAGGCAGACTCTCCCTGAGGGGGTGCTGGAGACAGACTCTCCCTGAGGGGGTGCTGGAGGCAGACTCTCCCTGAGGGGGTGCTGGAGGCAGACTCTCCCTGAGGGGATGGTGGAGACAGACCCTCCCTGAGGGGATGGTGGAGACAGACCCTCGCTGAGGGGGTGCTGGAGGCAGACTCTCCCTGAGGGGGTGGTGGAGACAGACTCTCCCTGAGGGGGTGCTGGAGGCAGACTCTCCCTGAGGGGATGCTGGAGACAGACTCTCCCTGAGGGGATGCTGGAGACAGACTCTCCCTGAGAGGGTGCTGGAGGCAGACCTTCCCTGAGGGTGTGCTGGAGACAGACTCTCCCTGAGGGGGTGCTGGAGGCAGACCCTCGCTGAGGGGATGCTGGAGACAGACTCTCCCTGAGGGGGTGCTGGAGACAGACTCTCCCTGAGAGGGTGCTGGAGACAGACTCTCCCTGAGGGGATGCTGGAGACAGACTCTCCCTGAGGGGGTGCTGGAGGCAGACCCTCGCTGAGGGGGTGCTGGAGATGGACTCTCCCTGAGGGGGTGCTGGAGGCAGACCCTCGCTGAGGGGATGCTGGAGACAGACTCTCCCTGAGGGGATGCTGGAGACAGACTCTCCCTGAGAGGGTGCTGGAGGCAGACTCTCCCTGAGGGTGTGGTGGAGACAGACCCTCCCTGAGGGGGTGCTGGAGGCAGACCCTCCCTGAGGGGGTGCTGGAGACGGACTCTCCCTGAGGGGGTGCTGGAGGCAGACTCTCCCTGAGGGGGTGCTGGAGGCAGACTCTCCCTGAGGGGATGGTGGAGACAGACCCTTGCTGAGGGGGTGCTGGAGGCAGACTCTCCCTGAGGGGATGCTGGAGGTAGACTCTCCCTGAGGGGATGGTGGAGGGTAACTCTCCCTGAGGGGGTGCTGGAGGCAGACTGTCCCTGAGGGGATGGTGGACACAGACCGTCGCTGAGGGGGTGCTGGAGACAGACTCTCCCTGAGGGGGTGGTGGAGGCAGACTCTCACTTAGGGGATGCTGGACACAGACTCTCCCTGAGGGGGTGCTGGAGACAGACTCTCCGTGAGGGGGTGCTGGAGGCAGACTCTCCCTGAGGGGGTGCTGGAGACAGACTCTCCGTGAGGGGGTGCTGGAGGCAGACTCTCCCTGAGGGGGTGCTGGAGACAGACTCTCCCTGAGGGGGTGCTGGAGGCAGACCCTCGCTGAGGGGATGCTGGAGGCAGACTCTCCCTGAGGGGATGCTGGAGACAGACTCTCCCTGAGGGGATGCTGGAGGCAGACTCTCCCTGAGGGTGTGCTGGAGACAGACTCTCCCTGAGGGGGTGCTGGAGGCAGACCCTCGCTGAGGGGATGCTGGAGACAGACTCTCCCTGAGGGGATGCTGGAGACAGACTCTCCCTGAGAGGGTGCTGGAGGCAGACTCTCCCTGAGGGTGTGCTGGAGACAGACTCTCCCTGAGGGGGTGCTGGAGGCAGACTCTCCCTGAGGGGGTGCTGGAGGCAGACCCTCGCTGAGGGGGTGCTGGATGCAGACTCTCCCTGAGGGGGTGCTGGAGGCAGACTCTCCCTGAGGGGGTGCTGGAGGCAGACTCTCCCTGAGGGGGTGCTGGAGGCAGACTCTCCCTGAGGGGGTGCTGGAGGCAGACTCTCCCTGAGGGGGTGCTGGAGGCAGACTCTCCCTGAGGGGATGGTGGAGACAGACTCTCCCTGAGGGGATGGTGGAGACAGACCCTCCCTGAGGGGGTGCTGGAGGCAGACTCTCCCTGAGGGGGTGCTGGAGACAGACTCTCCCTGAGGGGATGGTGGAGACAGACCCTCGCTGAGGGGGTGCTGGAGGCAGACTCTCCCTGAGGGGATGGTGGAGGGTGACTCTCCCTGAGGGCTGCTGGAGGCAGACTCTCCCTGAGGGGCTGGTGGAGGCAGACTCTCGCTGCATTGAGCGAGCATCCGGTGCAGCCCCAGTCACAAAGGCGGGAATGGCTGCTGTCGTCGGGAACGAGCGTCAGTATTCAGCACCATGTTTAGGAACAGTTACTACCTCTCAACCATCAGGCTCCTGAATCAGAGGGAATAACTTCACCGACTTCACCTATGGATTCACTCTCAAGGACTCTTCATTTAATTTTCTCAAAGATTATTGCTCATATGCCTGCTCTGGATCTCTTTATCGCAAACTGCCGATGGGATATCAACCGTCTCGACTTCACCGCACCGTGTTCCCATTCCAACCTCACTCCTTCCGAACGCTCTGCTCTCCACTCCCTCCGCACTAATCCTAATCTTACTATAAAACCCGCCGATAAGGGAGGTGCTGTTGTAGTCTGGTGTACTGACCTCTACCTTGCCGAGGAACAGCGTCAACTCGCGGATACCTCCTCTTATTTATCCCTCGATCATGACCCCACTAAGGAGCACCAGGCCATTGTCTCCCACACCATCACCGACTTTATCCGCTCAGGGATCTCCCTCCCACTGCTACCAACCTTATAGTTCCCACACCTCGGAATTCCTGTTTCTACCTCCTACGCAAGATCCAAAAACCTGCCTGTCCTGGCAGACCTATTGTCTCAGCTTGCTCCTGTCCATCGAACTCATTTCTGCATACCTCGATACGGTTTTATCCTCCCTTGTTCAATCCCTTCCTACCTATGTTCGTGACACTTCTCACGCTCTGAATTTTTTCGATGATTTTAAGTTCCCTAGCCCCCACCGCTTTATTTTCACCGTGGATATCCAGTCCCTATATACTTCCATCCCCCATCAGGAAGGTCTCAAAGCTCTCCGCTTCTTTTTTGATTCCAGACCTAATCGGTTCCCCTCTACCACCACTCTGCTCCGTCTAGCGGAATTGGTCCTTACTCTTAATAATTTTTCCTTTGGCTCCTCCCACTTCCTCCAAACTAAAGATATAGCCACCGCCACCCGTATGGGTCCCAGCTATGCCTGCCGTTTTGTTGGCTTTGTGAAACAATCTATGTTCCAAACCTATTCTGGTATCTGTCCCCCACTTTTCCTTCGCTACATCGACGACTGCATTGGCGCTGCTTCCTGCACGCATGCTGAGCTCATTGACTTCATTAACTTTGCCTCCAACTTTCACCCTGCCCTCAAGTTTACCTGGTCCATTTCCGACACCTCCCTCACCTTTCTAGATCTTTCTGTCTCTATCTCTGGAGACAGCTTATCTACTGATGTCTACTATAAGCCTACTGACTCTCACAGCTATCTGGACTATTCCTCTTCTCACCCTGTCTCTTGCAAAAAACGCCATCCCCTTCTCGCAATTCCTCCGTCTCCGCCGCATCTGCTCTCAGGATGAGGCTTTTCATTCCAGGACGAAGGAGATGTCCTTCTTTTTTAAAGAAAGGGGTTTCCCTTCCTCCACCATCAACTCTGCTCTCAAACGCATCTCACCCATTTCACGCACATCTGCTCTCACTCCATCCTCCCGCCACCCCACTAGGAATAGGATTCCCCTTGTCCTCACCTACCACCCCACCAGCCTCCATGTCCAACATATTATTCTCTGTAACTTCCGCCACCTCCAACGGGATCCCACCACTAAGCACATCTTTCCCTCCCCCCACCCCGGCTTTCCGCAGGGATCGCTCCCTACGCAACTCCCTTGTCCATTCATCCCACCCCCCATCCCTCCCCACTGATCTCCCTCCTGCCATTTATCCTTGTAAGCAGAACAAGTGCTACACATGCCCTTACACTTCCTCCCTCACTACCATTCAGGGCCCCAGACAGTCCTTCCAGGTGAGGCGACACTTCACCTGTGAGTCGGCTGGGGTGATATACTGCGTCCGGTGCTCCCGACGCGCCCTTCTATATATTGGCGAGACCCAACGCAGACTGGGAGACCGTTTTTCTGGACACCAACACTCTGTCTGCCAGAGAAAGCAGGATCTCCCAGTGGCCACACATTTTAATTCCACATCCCATTCCCATTCTGACATGTCTATCCATGGCCTCCTCTACTGTCAAGATGAAGCCACACTCAGGTTGGAGGAACAGCACCTTATATTCCGTCTGGGTAGCCTCCAACCTGATGGCATGAACATTGACTTCTCAAACTTCCGCTAATGCCCCACCTCCCCCTCGTACCTCATCCGTTATTTATATACATTTATATATATATATTGTTGTTCGTCCATCGTACGTCGAAGAGGACCTCGACACCATTATTGGTGGTATCGAGACTAGCGGGTGACTTGGATTTAAGTGAGGGGGAGTTGCGTAGCGTCTGCCTCACTCTCTCTTCCCAATTCCCTTCTGGATCCAGTGGCAAGACAGAGTTGAGACGGCTGGAGATGGGACTAGGCGCAGTGGATGACCAGGACGTCTTCTGTGTCTTGTCCTGCTCTACACGTTCCATGATGCTTGCAGAGACCGCCTTCTTGACCGTTGGACCTTCCATTGGTCTCATCCGCTCAATCCGCCGGAGACTGTCTTCACATGCTGGGATAGACAACTCCCTATCTCACCGAGGGTTTGAAACCCGTCGGCTACCCTCACCTGGTTTAGCCGGCTTGTTGAAGCCGTTGCCCGGGGTGTGGCCGCTGTCGCATGCAAACAGCTACGGGGAGCCACAGGTGAGAGCTGAGTGCCAGGTGGGGACCAAAGGTGGACTAACCGCCCTGAAAAGGACACGACATGTTCCCCCACCAGAGGTGCTGCCCCTCCCTGACACCCCATACACCGCATATATATATATATATATACACACACACATTCTTTATGTCTCTCTCCTTTTTCTCCCTCTGTCCCTCTCACTATCCCCCTTGCCCATCCTCTGGGCTTCCCCCCCCACTTTTCTTTCTCCCTGGGCCGCCTGTCCCATGATCCTCTCATATCCCCTTTGCCAATCACCTGTCCAGCTCTTGGCTCCATCCCTCCCCCTCCTGTCTTCTCCTATCATTTCAGATCTCCCCCTCCCCCTCCAACTTTTCAAATCTCTTACTAGCTCTTCCTTCAGTTAGTCCTGATGAAGGGTCTCGGTCCAAAACATCGACTGTACCACTTCTTAGAGATGCTGCCTGGCCTGCTGCGTTCACCAGCAACTTTTATGTGTGTTGCTCATTTATTTATTACTATTATTATCATTGTTATTTTTTCATTTTCATCATTTGTTATCTTTTGCACATTGCTTCTTTGTCCACCTTTGTCTGGGTGTTTCTTTGTATTTACTGTGAATGCCCACACAAAATGAATCTCAGTGTTGTATGTGGTGACAAATATGTACTTTGATAATAAATTTTCTTTAAACTTTGAGAAAGGGACCAAACAAGTGCTGGGGTATCGAGCTAGTATGGAGGAGTCTCATGGTGGGCAGAAGGGTCTGTTTCCTCTCTGTGACCTTTCTCCAGGCCAGACTGCCTGCTGAGGGAAATATTCCTGGCATCCTTGGGAAGGCTGGAGAGGGTGACCCTTCACCTTTTCCTATCTTTACATATCATTCAGGAGCAGGCGATGCTCACTTGCTGCAATGGCTCAGCAGGTACAGCCACTACCCCTTGGCTTAAAAGACCTGGGTTCGATCCCGACCTCCGGTGTTGTCCGTGTGGAGTTTGCATGTTCTCCCTGTGACCATGTGGGTTTCCCCAGGGAGATCCAGTTTCCTCCGGAGGCACGTAGGTTGGTAGATTAATTGGCCACTGTAAATTGTCTCCAGCATGTGGGTGAGGGTTGGAATCAGAGGCAGTTGATGGGGAGGCCATGAGATAGAGGAGCAGAATTAGGCCATTAGCCCATTGAGGCTTAATCACAGCCACTGGCATGAGTTACAGGGCAATAGAGGCATGCTGCATTTAAAACAAAAAGCAACAAATACTGGACTGAAATTTTTATATTTGAATGCATTCAGCATAAGGAATAAAATGGATGATCTTGAAACTCAGCTACAGATCATCAAATATGATGTTGTGGCTATCTCTGAAAATTGGCTGAAGGATGGCTGCCATTGGGAGCTGAACGGCCAAGGATATATGGTGTATCAGAAAGATAGGTTAGTAGGCAGAGGGGGTGGTGTAGCCCTGTGTATAAGAAATAATATTAAAACATTAGAAAGAGATGAGATAGGATTGGAAGGTGTAGAGTCTCTATGGGTTGAGTTAAGAAATGGCAAGGGTAAAAGGACCTTAATGGCAGTTGTATACAGGCCTCCAAACAGCAGCTGGGATGTGGATTACAAATTACAGCAGGAGATAGAAAAGGCGAGTCAGAAAGGCAAGGCCATGATAATTGTTGTGGATTTTAACATGAAAGTTGATTTGGAAAACCAGGTCAGTACTGAACCTCAAGGGAGAGAATCTGTAGAATGTCTAAGTAATGGCTTTTTAGAACAGCTTGTTGTTGAGCCCACTGGGGGATCGGCTGTGCTGGATTGGGTGTTGGCAGTGATCCAGAGGTGATAAGAGAGCTTAAGATTAAGGAACCCTAAGAGAACAGAGATCACAATATGATCGAGTTCACATTGAAATTTGAAAGGAAAAAATAAAATCCAATGTGTTTGTATTTCAGTGGAATAAAGGAACTTACAATGTCATGAGAGGGGAACTGGCCGAAGTTGACTGGAAAGGGACATTTGCAGGAAAGGCAGCAGAGCAGCAATGGCTGGAGTTTCTGTGAAAAATTAGGGAAGTGCAAGACAGATATATTCCAAATAACAAGAAATTTTCAAAGGGAAGAAGGACACTACCAGGACAAGTCAAGTCAGAGCCAAAGTAAAAACAAAAGAGAGGGCATACAAGGAAGCCAGAGCTAGTGGGAAGATAGAGGATTGGTAAGCTTTTAAAAACTTGCAGAAGGAAACAAAGAAGGTTATTCAGAAGGAAAAGATGAATTATGAAAGGAAGCTAGCGACTAATACCAAAGAAGATACTAAAAGCTCTTTTAGGTATATAAAGGGTAAAAGGGAGTTGAGGGTAGATATAGGACAAATAAGTATACCGGCCATTCAAGACTGTCAGGGAAGCGAAGTTTGTGCAGTGAAAATTATGACTGAGAAGGTGCTCAGGAAGCTTAATGGTCTGAGGGTGGATAAATTTCCTGGATCTGATGGAATGCACCCTCGGGTTCTGATGGAAGTTGCTGGAGAGATTGCGGAAGCATTAACAATGATATTTCAAGAATCAATAGATACCAGATGACTGGAAAACTGTAAATGTTACTCTGCTGCTTAAGAAGGGTGGGAGGCAGCAAAAAGGAGACTTTAGACCTGTTAGCCTGACACCAGTGGTTGGAAAGTTGTTGGAATCGATTGTTAGGGATGAGATTACAGCGTACCTGGAGAACCATGACAAGATCGGCCAAAGCCAGCATGGTTTTCTGAAAGGAAAATCCTGCCTGACTAATCTACTGCAATTCTTTGAGAAAATTACAAGCAGGGTAGAGAAAGGAGATGCAGTAGATGTGGCATACTTGGAAATTCAGAAGGCCTTTGACAAGGTGCCACACATGAGGCTGCTTAGCAAGATAAGAGCCCATGGAATTACAGGGCAGTTACTAGCATGGGTGGAGCATTGGCTGGTCGGCAGAAAACAGAGAGTGGGAATAAAGGGATCCCATTCTGGCTGGCTGCCGGTTACCAGTGGAGTTCCACAGGGATCGGCGTTGGGACCACTGCTTTTTACGATGTATGTCAATGATTTGGACTACAGTATTAATGGATTTGTGGCTAAATTTGCTGATGATACAAAGATAGGTGGAGGAGTGGGTAGTCTTGAGGAAACAGAGAGCCTGTAGAGAGACTTAGATAGTTTAGGGAATGGGCAAAGAAGTGGCAAATGAAATACAATGTTGGAAAGTGTATAGTCATGCACTTTGGTGGAAGAAATAAATGGGCAGACTGTTACTTAGATAGAGAGAGAATTCAAAATGCAGAGATACAAAGGGACTTGGGAGCCCTTCTGCAGGATACCCTAAAGGTTAACCTCGTTGAGTCAATTGTGAGGAAGGCGAATGCAACATTGGCAGTCATTTCTAGAGGTATAGAATATAAGAGCTGGGATGTGATGCTGAGGCTCTATAAAGCACTCGTGAGACCACACTTGGAGTATCGTGTGCAGTTTTGGGCTCCTTATTTTCGAAGGGTTATACTGACAATGGAGAGAGTTCAGAGAAGATTCACAAGAATGATTCCAGGAATGAAAGGGTTACTGTATGAGGAACATCTGGCAGCTCTTTTGGGCTGTATTACCTGGAGTTCAGGAGAATGAGGGGAGGATCTCACAGAAACATTCCGAATGTTAAAAGGCCTGAACAAGTTATTTTTCGTGGTAGGGGATTCTAGGACAAGAGGGCAAGACTTCAGGATTGAAGGATGTTCATTTAGAACTGAGATGCAGAGAAATTAGTTTAGTCAGAGGGTGGTAAATCTGTGGAATTTGTTACCATGAGTGGCTGTGGAGGCCAAGTCACTGGGTGTATTTAAGACAGAGATAGATAGGTTCTTGATTAGCCAGGGCATCAAAGGGTATGGGTGAAAGCAGGGGAGTGGGGATGACTGGAAGAATTGGATCAGCCCATGATTGAATAGCAGAGCAGACTCAATGGGCCGAATGGCCTACTTAAGCTCCTATATCTTATGGTCTCCAATCTCCTCCCTTTTAGCTGTATCCCTTTATACACTGACTAATCGAGAAGCTATCAACATCTACTTTAAATACTCACCACTCACCACTCTCTGTGTAAAAATCTTACCCCTGACATCTCCTCTGTACCTGCTTCCAAGCACCTTAAAACTATGCCCTCTCATGCTAGCCATTTCAACCCTGGGAAAAAGCCTCCGACTATCCACACGATCAATGCCTGTGATTAACTTTTACACCTCTATCAGGTCACCTCTCATCCTCCGTCACTCCAAGGAGAAAAGGCCGAGTTCACTCAACCTTTAGAGAATCCTGCACAAGGACTCCCAAGTCCCTTTACACCTCTGTTTTTTGTATTATCTCTCCATTTAGTAAGTAGTCAATCCTTTCATTTCTTCTACAAAAGTGCATGACCATACACTTCCTGACACTGTATTCCATCTGCCATTTCTTTGCCCATTCTCCTAATCTGTCTGGGTCCTTCTGTAGCTTCTCTACTTCCTCAAAACTACCTGCACCTCCACCGATCTTCATATTGTCTGCATACTTCACAACAAAGTCATCAATTCCATCATCCAAACTATTGACACATTGTGTAAAAAGAATTGGTCCCAACACAGACCCCTGTGGAACACCACAAGTCACCGGCAGCAAACGAAAAAAGATTCCCTTTTTTCCACTCTTTGCTTCCTGCTAATCAGCCACTGTTTTATCCATGCTAGAATCTTTCCTGTAATACCATGGGCTCATAGCTTGTTAAGCAGCCTCATGTGTGGCACCTTGTCAAAGGCCTTCTGAAAATCCAAGTACACAACATCAACTGATTCTCCTTAGTCTATCCTGCTTGTTATTTCTTCAAAGCATTCCAACAAATTTGTTAGGCAAGATTTTCCCTTGAGGAAACCCTGCTGACTATGGCCTGTTTTATCAACACTCACAACATGCTGGAGGAACTCAGCAGGTTGGGCAGCATTCGTGGAAAGTTTTATCATGTGCCTCCAAGTACCCTGAGACCTCATCGTTAATAATTGACTCTAAACTTCTTCTCAGCCACTGAGGTCAGACTAACAGGGAAAGGGAAGAATGAAATGGGGTCAGTGTAGGACTGGTGTCAATGGGTGGCTGAGGGTCAGCACAGAGTCAATGGGCCAAAAGGCCTGTTTCCATGCTGTTAACACTTTGTGAGTTTCTTGTACCTATTCCTCCTCCCACAGTGATGCCTACCTAAATGTCTCCATGTCTCCTGATTTTTACACATTAAAAATGTCTTCATTACTTTCTTGCAATTGTTGGATATTGAGTTCCTCGACTTGACACTCCCAATATATATACCACCCTTTAACTGAAGAACTTTCTGTTTATCTCTGTCATCAATTTGAAGATTACCTCTCATCCCAGAGAGTGCGAACCCAAAATGCTTTGGAATCTGCTCACTGGACAATGTCTTGATCCCAGGAATCAGTGTGGTGAATTACCCCTCCCTCTCATGCAAATAATCCTTCCTCAAAATCAGAATCAGGTTATCATTACTGACAAATGTCATGAAATTTGTTGTTTTACAGCAGTACTACAGTGCAAGATATAAAATGTACTCTAAATTACAGAAACAAATATGTCTATCTAAGTAACGATCTAAGGCAACACACACAAAATGCTGGAGGAACTCGGAAGGTCAGGCGTCATCCATGGAAATGAACAAATGGTCAACGTTTCAGGCTGAGACCCTGGAAAGGAAGAGGAAGGTGCCAGAATGAAAAGGTGGGAAGAAGAGAAGGAGGATGGCTGGACGGTGATAGGTAAATCCAGTCGGGTGGGAAAGATAAAGGGCTGGAGAGGACAGAATCTGATAGGAGAGTGGACCATAGGAGAAAACGAAGGAGGAGAGAACCCAATGATAGGCAGGCGAGAAGAGATAAAAAGCCAGAATGGGGAGGAGAAGAAGAAGGGGGGAGAGGGAGTGAATTTTTTTTACTAGGGAGATAAATTGATATTCATGCCATCAGGTTGGCGGCTATCCAGATGGGAAAAAGGTGTTGCTCCTGCACCCTGAGGAGGACCTCATTGTCACGGACCAATGTGTCAGAATGGGAATCAGAATTAAAATGTTGGGACAATGGGAAGTTCCACTATTCCTGGATGGAGCGAACGTGCTTGACGAGGAGGTCCCCCAATTTACGATGCATCTCTCCAATGTAGAAGAAGCCACACCAGGACCATTGGATACAATAGACGAGGTGAAGTGTTCCCTCACCTGGAAGAACCGTTAGGGACCCTGAATGGTGGGGAGGGAGGGGGTGAATGGACAGGTGTAGCACTTTAGTCACTTGGGCTAAGTGCCAGGAGGGAGCTTATTGGGAAAGGATGAATGGACAAGGGAATCACAGAGAAACTATCCCGACAGAAAGCATAAAGTGAGGGAATGTAAAGTGTTTAGGTGCTAGGATCCCTTAGGAGATAGCAGAAGTTAATGAGAATGATGTGTTGGATGTGGAGGCTGCTGAGGTAGTAGGTAAGGACAAGAGCAAATTCTGTCACTGTTATGGTGGCAGAAGATGGGGCGAGCGTAGGAAATGCAGGAGATCTGGATGAGGGCAGTATCATGAGGGCCCTCTGAAATGATATCATATTTGTTAAGTAGGTACCGTGCACAATCCTGATTTGATGGAGACAGACGTGAGAAGCACGGAGGAACATCTGGAGAAACTTCTGGAATGCCTGCTTCGCTGCCACTGCTACTGTGCGATCGAGAATCTCCGGAGGGGAAGGCCCCAAATCCTTGTCTTTGCCTATTGCTTTTTGCTGGGGCCAGGGTCGAACCACTTGGCAGAGATGGTGCTCGGTGCTCGGTGTTGGAGAGCTGGACGGAGGTTCGAAGTTTTCCGACGGACTCAAGAGTCGGCTGTGGTCGGGTGCTTCCAGGGTGCTGCATCGGCAAGTTTGCGGCCCTGGAGGTTCATTGCAGGGAGAGTTTTTCTTCCTTCTACCGTCTGCGTGAGATGATGGGACTTTCAAGAGACTTTGAGACTTTTTTTTACCGTACCCACGGTCTGTTCTTCATCAAATTATGGTATTGCTTTGCACTGTTGTAATTATATATTAAAATTATGTGTTTTTTGTCAGTTTTTTTAGTCTTGATTTGTCTTGTGTTTCCGTGATATCATACTGGAGGAACATTGTATAATTTCTTAATGTATGCATTACTAAATGGCAATAAAAGAGGACTGCGTGTCCTCATAACCTAATCTAATCTAATCAATGGTGGAGGAAAGGAAACCCCATTCTTTGAAGAAGGAGGACATCTCTCACCCTGGAAACAGATGCAGCAGAGGCAAAGAGATTGAAAAAAGGGAATGGCATTTTTACAGAAGACAGGGTGGGAAAACGTATAGTCAAGATAGCTACATACATCAAAGTTGCTGGTGAACACAGCAGGCCAAGCAGCATCTATAGGAAGAGGTGTAGTCGACGTTTCAGGCCGAGACCCTTCGTCAGGACTAACTGAAGGAAGAGTCAAGATAGCTGTAGGAATCGATAGGTTTATAAAGATGTTGGTCGATAGTTTATCTCCAGAGACAGAAACAAAGAGATCGGGGCGGGGGGGGTGGGGGCGGTGTCAGAAATGGATCAAGTGATTTTAAGGACAGGGTGAAAGTTAGAGGCAAAATTAATGAAATTGATGAGCTCAGCATGGGTGCATGAAGCAACACCAATGCAGTTGTCAATGTAGCGCAGGAAGAGTTGAGGAGCATTACTGGAGAAGGCCTTGAACATGGCCTGTTCTACACAGCCAGTGAAAAAGCAGGCATAGCTAAGGCCCATGAGAGTTCCCATGGATACCCCTGAAGTCTGGGGAAAGAGGGAGGAGCCAAAGGAAAAATTGTTGAGAGTGAGGACCAGTTCTGCCAGATGGAGGAGGGTGGTAGTGGACGTGAACTGGTTGATTCTTCTATTGAGAAAGAAGTGGAGAGCTTTCAGACCTTCTTGATGGGATAGAAGTGTATATGTTGAAAATGAGGTGGTCAGAGCCATGGAATTAAAAGTTATTGAGGAGTTTGGAAGCACGAGAAGTATGGGAGCATGGAATGTAGGTGGGAAGGGGCTGTACGAAGGGGGAGAGAACAAATTATGAGGACACAAGTTCAGTGGAGCAGGAGCAGGCAGAGGTAATGGGCCAGTCAGGTTTGTGAATCTTGGGTAGGAGGTAGAAGCGAGCAGTGTGGGGTAAGGGAATTATGAGTTTGGTAGCAGTAGGTGGGAGCTCTCCAGAGTTGATTAGGACAGTTTTCTGATGTTCCAGAATGGGGTCCTCTTCAAGGAGTGGATATGAGGAGGTGTCTGAGAGTTGCTGCCTGACCTCAGCAAGGTAGAAATCAGCCTGCCACACTACAACAGGACCCCTTAATTTGTGGGTTTGATGATAAGATTGGGATTGGTGTGGAAAAAGTGGAGGGCAGTGTGTTCAGAGGGGGTGAGGTCCGAGGAGGAGTGAGGAGTGCTGAGGTTGAGCTGGTTGATGTCTCATCAGCAATTAGAGATGGAAAGATCCCGTGCAGGCAGAGAAATTTGGCAGGGTATCCAAGAAGAGGAAGAGGGTTGGAAATGTGAGAAGGGATCATTAGTGAAGGGTGGAAGAATCTAACTTTCTATCTATCTGTACAATATATCTATGCAATACTGTGCAAAAGTCCTAGGCACATATATACAGCTAGAACACCGAAGACTTTTGCACTGTACTGTATTTGTCAATGTGGAGCAGAGAGCGAGTTTGTAAATCTGGCAGGAGCAAAGGATGTTGGGAATGGCAAGGGTGGATGGGTTTGGGACACATGGCAGAGTAAGAGTGCTGGGGGAGGGGGAGGGATGGTGTGGGTGCAGACAAACCCAATCTGAGGCACCAGGCAGCGTCATTTGATTTCAAACAATTACTTTATTGATCATTACAGAATGTCTCTCTGGTGCTGCCCATTCCCTCCCATCTTCCTTCCCCTTTTCCCAGCCATGATTCCCCTCTCCCTGCTCCTTTCTCACACTCAGTCCTCAACAGAGACCCATGTCAGAATCAGGTTTATTACCAGTCACATATCTCATGAGATATGGTTTCTTTGTGACTGCAGAATGGTGCAATACATAAAATTACTACAGTGCCTAGTTCTATGTATGTGCCTAAGACTTTAGCACAGTACGGTATCTACATATATCTATGTATCAATATAGATAGATAGATAGATGGACAGACAGACAGATAGATAGATAATTAGACAGATAGATAGATAGATAGATAGATGGACAGACAGACAGACAGACAGATAGATAGATAATTAGACAGATAGATAGACAGATAGATAGATAGATAGATAAATAGATAGATAGACAGATAGATAGATAAGTAGTGTAAGATAGAACAAAAATTTTGAGATAGTGTTCTTGAGTTCATGGACCTCTGAGAAGTCATATGGCTGTATGAAGCTAAGTCATTAAGTATACTTAAAGGGGAGGTGGGGCATTAACGGAAGTTAGAGAAGTCAATGTTCATGCCATCAGGTTGGAGGCTACCCAGACAGAATATAAGGTGTTGTTCCTCCAACTTGAGTGTGGTTTCATCGGGTAATTATAGACCAGTGAGCCTTACGTCTGTGGTGGGAAAGCTGTTGGAAAAGATTCTAAGAGATAGGATCTATAGACATTTAGAGAATCATGGTCTGATCAGGGACAGTCAGCATGGCTTTGTGAAGGGCAGATCGTGTCTAACAAGCCTGATAGAGTTCTTTGAGGAGGTGACCAGGCATATAGATCAGGGTAGTGCAGTGGATGTGATCTATATGGATTTTAGTAAGGCATTTGACAAGGTTCCACATGGTAGGCTTATTCAGAAAGTTAGAAGGCATGGGATCCAGGGAAGTTTGGCCAGGTGGATTCAGAATTGGCTTGCCTGCAGAAGACAGAGGGTGGTGGTGGAGGGAGTACATTCAGATTGGAGGATTGTGACTAGTGGTGTCCCACAAGGATCTGTTCTGGAACCTCTACTTTTTGTGATTTTTATTAACGATCTGGATGTGGGTGTAGAAGGGTGAGTTGGCAAGTTTGCAGACGACACAAAGGTTGGTGGTGTTGTAGATAGTGTAGACGATTGTCAAAGATTGCAGAGAGACATTGATAGGATGCAGAAGTGGGCTGAGAAGTGGCAGATGGAGTTCAACCCGGAGAAGTGTGAGGTGGTACACTTTGGAAGGACAAACTGCAATGCAGAGTACAAAGTAAATGGCAGGATACTTGGTAGTGTGGAGGAGCAGAGGGATCTCGGGGTACATGTCCACAGATCCCTGAAAGTTGCCCCACAGGTGGATAAGGTAGTTAAGAAAGCTTATGGGGTGTTAGCTTTCATAAGTCGAGGGATAGAGTTTAAGAGTCGCGATGTAATGATGCAGCTGTATAAAACTCTGGTTAGGCCACACTTGGAGTATTGTGTCCAGTTCTGGTCACCTCACTATAGGAAGGATGTGGAAGCATTGGAAAGGGTACAGAGGAGATTTACCAGGATGCTGCCTGGTTTAGAAAGTATGCATTATGATCAGAGATTAAGGGAGCTAGGGCTTTATTCTTTGGAGAGAAGGAGGATGAGAGGAGACATGATAGAGGTGTACAAGATAATAAGAGGAATAGATAGAGTGGATAGCCAGTGCCTCTTCCCCAGGGCACCACTGCTCAATACAAGAGGATATGGCTTTAAGGTAAGGGGTGGGAAGTTCAAGGGGGATATTCGAGGAAGGTTTTTACTCAGAGAGTGGTTGGTGCGTGGAATGCACTGCCTGAGTCAGTGGTGGAGGCAGATACACTAGTGAAGTTTAAGAGACTACCAGACAGGTATATGGAGGAATCTAAGGTGGGGACTTATATGGGAGGCAGGGTTTGAGGGTCGGCACAACATTGTGGGCTGAAGGGCCTGTACTGTGCTGTACTATTCTATGTTCTATGTTCTATGTTCTATGTTTACAGCAGAGGAGGCCGTGGATAGACATATCAGACATGGAATGGACGTGGAATTAAAATGTGTGGCCACTGGGAGATCCTGCTTTCTCTGGCGGACAGAGCGTAGATGTTCAATGAAATGGTCTCTCAGTCTGCGCCGGGTCTCACCAATATATAGAAGGCCACATCAGGAACACTGGACGCAGTATATCGCCCCACCTGACTCACAGGTGAAATGTCGCCTCACCTGGAAGGACTGGCTGGGGCCTTGAATGTGTCATGGTCCGTGAAGTCCGTATTCCAGTTCACGGTCCAGTCCATCGACCCTTGTTCCAGGTTTTCCTACCTACCCTGTTTCTGTTCTTGTTGAGCTCTAATTGAGGCAGCTGATGCTCGTTGGGGCTGGCTGCATAAATACCTCCAGAGACCAGGGCGTGGCTGCTGGATTGTTCTTGTCCTTACTCCTTGTATCCCTTCCTCTGCCTTCTGTTTCCTCGCCTGAAGCCTTGCCTGGTCTTGCCAGTAACTCTCGCCTTGTCTCGCTTGCAGTCTTGTCCTGGAGCCACCCCATACCTAGCTCCCTTCCTGTCCCTTACCTCCGCCGGGAAGTCAGGCTGTCTTGCCATTACCCTGTGGTTGGTTCTGTCTCTTCCTGTCCCTTGCCTCCGTTGGGTAAGCCAGGCCATATTGCTGGTACCTACAGTTGGTTCTGTCCCTTCCTAACCCTTGCTTCAGTCGGGTAAGCTAGGCCATCTTGTCATTACCTGAGGTTGGTTCTGTCCCTTCCTGTCCCTTGCCTCCATCAGGTGGAGATCTGCACCCTGCCCAGGAGTACTGTGCCCTGCCCAGGAGGAGCTTCCAGTCTCCTGACTCCAGCCTCCTGCCTAGCCTCAAGCCTTAAGACTCCAGCCTCCTGCCTCCTGCCAAGCCTCGCCTCGTCTCTAGCCTCTAGCCTCAAGCCTGAAGACCCCAGCCTCCTGCCTAGCCTCAAGCCTAAAGACTCCATCCTCCTGCCTCCTACCAAGCCTTGCCTCGAGTCTCTAGTCTCAAGCCTGAAGACTCCAGCCTCCTGCCTCCTGCCAAGTCTTGCCTCGAGTCTCTAGCCTCAAGCCTGAAGACTCCAGCCTCCTGCCAAGCCTTGCCTCGGGTCTCTAGCCTCTAGACTCAAGTCTCCTGCCTCCTACCAAGCCTCACCTCCAATCTCTAGTCTCTAGCCTCAAGTCTGAAGACTCCAGCCTCCTGCCCCTGCCAAGCCTCACCTCGAGTCTCTAGCCTCTAGCCTCAAGCCTTCAGACTCCAGCCTCGTCCTGCCTGCCAGCCAAGCATCGTCCTTGCCTAGTTCTGGAGTCCAAGCCAGAGGCAAGACCCAGGTACTGGGTCCTTGTCCAGTCTCTGGCTCGGAGTCCAAGCCCGGGCTCCTCTCTTGTCCAGTCCTGTTCCGGGTTCCTAGTTTTCATGTCCATGTCCTTGCCATCGCCCTGTATCCTAGTTCTGTCCCTAGTATTTCAGTGCCTGTGTCTTGCACTTGGGTCCGTTCCTAGCCACCTCCTTATGACAGAATGGTGGTGAGGGAGGAAGTGTAAGGGCATGTGTAGCACTTGCTCCACTTACAAGGATAAGTGCCAGGAGGGAGATCGGTGGGGAGGGTTGGGGGAGACAAATGGGCAAGGGAGTCGCGTAGGGAGCGATCTCTGCGGAAAGCAGGGAGGGGGAGGGAAAGATGTGCTTAGTTGTGGGATCCTGTTGGAGGTGGCGGAAGTTACGGAGAATAATATGTTGGACCCGGAGGCTGGTGGGGTGGTAGGTGAGGACAAGGGGAACCCTATTCCCAGTGGGGTGGCAGGAGGATGGGGTTAGAGCAGATGTGCGTGAAATGGGAGAGATGCATTTGAGAGCAGAGTTGATGGTGGAGGAAAGGAAGCCCCTTTCTTTAAAAAAGGAGGACATCTCCTTCATCCTGGAATGAAAAGCCTCATCCTGAGAGCAGATGCTGTGGAGTCGGAGGAATTACGAGAAGGGGATGGCATTTTTGCAAGAGACAGGGTGGGAAGAGGAATAGTCTAGATACCTGTGAGATTCCGTAGGCTTATAGTAGACATCAGTAGATAAGCTGTCTCCAGAGATAGAGACAGAAAGATCCAGAAAGGGGAGGGAGGTGTCAGAAATGGACCGGGTAATCTTGAGGGCAGGGTGAAAGTTGGAGGCAAAGTTAATGAAGTCAATGAGCTCAGCATGCGTGCAGGAAGCAGCGCCAATGCAGTCATCAATGTAGCGAAGGAAAAATGGGGGACAGATACCAGAATAGGTACAAAGCCAACAAAAAGGCAGGCATAGCTAGGACCCATACGGGTGCCCATAGCTACAGCTTTAGTTTGGAGGAAGTGGGAGGAGCCAAAGGAGAAATTATTGAGAGTAAGGACTAATTCCGCTAGACAGAGCAGAGTGGTGGTAGAGAGGAGCTGGTTAGGTCTGGAATCCAAAAAGAAGCGGAGAGCTTTGAGACCATCCTGATGGGGGATGGAAGTATATAGGGACTGGACATCCATGGTGAAAATAAAGCAGTGGGGGCCAGGGAACTTAAAATCATCGAAAAAATTCAGAGCGTGAGAAGTGTCACGAACATAGGTAGGAAGGGATTGAACAAGGGGGGATAAAACAGTGTCGAGGTATGCAGAAATGAGTTCAGTGGGGCAGGAGCAAGCTGAGACAATAGGTCTGCCAGGCCAGGCAGGTTTATGGATCTTGGGTAGGAAGTAGAAATGGGAAGTGCGAGGTGTGGGAACTATAAGGTTGGTAGCAGTGGATGGGAGATCGCCTGAGTGGATAAAGTTGGTGATGGTGTGGGAGACAATGGCCTGGTGCTCCTTAGTGGGGTCATGGTTGAGGGGTAAATAAGAGGAGGTATCCGCGAGTTTTCGCTGTGGCTCGGCAAGGTGGAGTTCAGCACGCCAGACGACAACAGCACCCCCCTTATTTGCGGGTTTAATAATAAGGTTAGGATTAGTGCAGAGGGAGTGGAGAGCAGAGCGTTCC
Source organism: Mobula hypostoma (assembly GCF_963921235.1). Taxonomy (NCBI): domain Eukaryota; kingdom Metazoa; phylum Chordata; class Chondrichthyes; order Myliobatiformes; family Myliobatidae; genus Mobula; species Mobula hypostoma. Next base: position 116,062,066 of record NC_086108.1, read on the forward strand.
GAAGGAGTGAGGTTGGAATGGGAACAAGGTGCGGTGAAGTCGAGACGGTTGATGTCCCGTCGGCAGTTAGCCATAAAGAGATCCAGAGCAGGCAGAAGACCAGTGCAAGGTGTCCATGAAGAGGAGGAGGGTTGAAGACTGGAGAAGGGGTCATCAGTGGGAGAGTCCTTGCCGAAGAAGTTGGCTCGGAGACGGAGCCGGCGGAAGAAGAGTTCTGCTTCATGGCAAACATGGAACTCGCGGAGGTGTGGGCGAAGGGGGACAAAGGTGAAGCCCTTACTGAGGACAGAGCGTTCTGCCTCCGACAGTTGAAGGTCGGAGGGGATGGTAAAGACCCGGCACAAATAAGAAGTGGGATCAGAGTGGGGAAGGAGGAGGCTGTGGGTGTCAATGGAGAGGGGAGGGTTGGGGTGAGAGGAAGAAGGAGCCTCCGAGGGCCCAGGAGTAGATGATGGAATGTGAGGAAGATGGGGTTGCTGAGTGGTGGTGGGGGAAGGAGAGACAGGAGTCACAATAGCAGCACATAAAGACCCAGCCTGGAGTTCAAGGCTGGAGTCGCAGCTGGTGGTTGCACAATCACTTTGAAGGTTATGGGGAGAAGGCAGGAGAATGGGGTTGAGAGGGATAATAAATCAGCTGTGATGGAGTGAACTCAATGGAACAAATGGCCTAAATTTGCTCCCATGTCTTATGGTCTTCTGGGGTCATGAGTTCCTGGCCTGTTCAGAAATCTGATGGTATTGGGGAAGAGGCTGTTACAAAATCATTGAGTGTGTGTCATTGAGTTCCTGTTGTACCTGCTCTTTGATGATAGCAGTGATGAGAGGGTATGTCCTAGGTCAGGAGACCAGACCCATCCACAATAATCCATGTGTTTCACCAGGGGTCTATATCACTATGACAGATATCTGTCATCTTGAGTTCATCCCATTTGCAATAAAGACTATGGCGCTGTTCGTTCGGTTTCTGATTGCTTGTTGTACCTGCACGTTAACTTTCAGTGATTTGTTTGCATGGAATCCCAGGATCTCTGACTAACAACACCTTGTAATCGTTCTGTGCCAAGCAGAAATAGTGGATCATTCTTCGTCATTTCCAAGCAGTGAGTTCCGGAGCTCCAAACACACACACACACACACACACACACACACACACACACACACACACACAAACACACACACACACATTGACGCCCTCCAAATATCTGCCGTCTGTTTTACTGCATCACTAATAACTGACACTGAATTAAACATCTCACACTTTGCCGGCATTATCCGCCAGCACAGTGCAGGAATCACACACAGCAACACAGTCATGGAAAATTTATGAGGGAAAATCACAGAAGGAGGCTGTTTGGCTCATTGCATCTGTGCTGGTTCAAAAAGATCTCTCTGACCTGTTACCCCCTCCAGCATCTGACCTTCCTCCTCAGGTACATGCAGTGTGGTTTCTGCTCTTTCAGGTAGAGAGTCCAAACCCTGACAAGCCACTCAATGAAAACAAAACTTTCCCACAGTGATGCCGCTAATAGAGCTATTACCACACAGCCCTACGGTCCTGGTTTCCATCTTCAGTGTTGTCTCCACGGAGTTTGACATGAGACCACATGAGTTTCACCTGGGTGCTTCAGGTTCTTCCCTCATTCCCAAAATGTACGGGTTGGTGAGTTAATTCTCTTCTTCTTCAGCCCACCACCAGCAACCCGCCAGAGTCCTCAGTCCTGGGCCGAAGGTTGATCAGCCTCCCGGCTTCTACTCTCTTAACACCACTTCATTCATCTTCCAAGAGAAGATCCTTCCTCTCCCAGGAATGTGTCTTTGAAACTTCTGCTAGCATTTCAGTACCTCTGGGTTTTTATGGGATGGGGTTACTAGCCCCAAGTCCAACCCTCTTTCTTTCACAGCTGGGTTTGGCGGAATTGAAGAGTTAATTGGTGGCTGCAAATTGTCCCCAGTGTGTGGTTGAGGGAGTTGATGGGAGTAGGACACATAACATAGACTTTAGAGCAGTAAATACGGGCCCTGCAGTCCACTATGCTGTGCTGACCGCTCGAGCTACGCTAAATTCACCCTTCAGAGCCTCTATTCTTCTGTCATCCATGAGCCTATCCAAGTATGGTGGCTGATTTATTAACCCTCTCAATTCCATTCTCCTGCCTTCCCCCCATAATCTTTTATGTCCTGACTGGTCAAGAACAGATCAACCGCTGATTTAAATATATCCAATAACTTGGCCTCCATGACTACCTGTGGCAATGAATTCCACAGATGCAGCACCCTCTGGCGAAAGAAATTCCTCCTCATCTCTGTTGCAAAGGGACATCCTTCTAATCTGAGGCTGTGCCTTCCTGTCCTCTCCGTATCCACTCTGTTGAGGGCTTTCAATATTCAATAGGTTTCAATAAGATCTCCCCTCAATTTTTAAACTCCACCAAGTACAGGCTCAGAGCCAACCAACATTTTTCATACGTTAACTTTTATTTCTGGGATCATTTCTGTGAGCCTGCTCTAGACCCTCTCCAATGCCTGTACATCTTTTCTTATATAAGGGGCCAAAATCTACTCAAAATTTGAGAGTCACAAAACTGCAGGTACTGAAATCTGAAATGGAAACATAAAATGCTGGAAACGCTAAGCACAGAGGTGGATACAGTTCATGTTTCCAGTCTGGGACCTTCATCACAAGGAAAGAGAGCTGACTAAAAAGGGCATTCGTTTTCAGCAGGAGAACTGACTGGGAGGAATGGATACAACAAGTTTCTCCTGTGTACTATTTTAAGAATGTAATTGATGGGCTGAAGGGCCTTTTCCTGAGCAGTGCCTCTGTGACCTTAACTACAATATCATCATTTCTGCCTGATTTCAAAGACAATTGCAAGATTCTTATTAAGAAATCTGTCCACATCCTCAGTTCACGCACACAGGTTCCATATTTCATTTCCCCGAGGCCCATCTCTTACTCCTGCTCTTTATTTACTCATAATCCATCTCCAGACTCCCTTTGATTGTACAGAATATTTTCATGGCCTCTGCTCTTCCTTCTTTTCCCAATTCCTCTTTCAAATTCAGTCTGATCTGGTATTTGGTAGTTGCTCGTGTCTAACTGGTTTCCCTTGTTTCTCAATGTGCGGAGAGGGTTTTGATATCCTACCTACTGTTTTTCTGTGTGGGAACGTGCTTACCTGAAACCGTTCATTCTCCCTCAGGAATGCCCGCAGTTGTTTGAAGCTAATTCACTTTGATAACAGAAAATGCTGCAAACAGTAATCACCAGGCAGCACCTGTGAGAGGAAAGACAAAGTTAACGTTTCAGGTTGAAAACCCCTTTTGAGAAGCATCCACAGCTGCTAAAACACTTCCACAGTTTACAGTTTTAATCCTGAAAAACTGTCCCAGCTAACTAACTAATAAGACCAGAAGACATGGGAACAGAATTGGGGCATTTGGATTATTGATTCTGCTTCCCCACTCCATCATGGCTGACTTGTTATCCCTCTCAACCCCACTGTCCTGCCTTCTCCCCATAACCTTTAACACCCTCACTAATCAAGAACTTATCAACCTCCGCTTTAAATATACCCAATGACTCGGCCTCCGCAGACGACTAGAACAACAAATTTCACAGATTCACCACCTTCTAGCTGAAGAAATTCTTCCTCATCTCTCTTCTGAAGGGGTGTTCTTGTAATCTGAGGCTGTGCCCTCTGGTCCTAGACTCCCCCACTGTTGGAAACATTCTCTTCAACTCCACTCCCTCCAGGCTTTTCAAGATTCAGTTGTTAACTGCTACAAAAATGCTGTTCCTTCTACACACCAAGCTTCATTCCCTGTACTAAATCATATCTGCTTCACTTAAAAATATACTTTATTAATAATATACTTTATTGTTCCATTAATCCAATACCTCTTCGTGCATTCAGATATCCTCTTCAACAATGCACCCATGAATGGTTTCAGCTGTTACACAGCTGAGTGAAGGGCAGCATCTTGAGCACCATTCATATACATCAAGATCTAGGGCTGCATAAAATCACAGTTAAATTGCTTCGGCCTGACCTGTTCCATGCTGACCAAAGAGCGTTCATGAGCAAAGGGGGTTGAGAGGTGACTTGGTTGAGGTGTACAAGATTATACGAGACAGAGATTGAGTGAACAGCCTGAGACTTTTCTCAAGGCAGAAAAGGCTAATTGTTCCCCCCCTCACCTTAAACCTGTGCCCTCCAGTTTCAGACTCCCCCTACCCTAGGGGAAAGGCTGTGACTATTCACCTTATCTATGCCCTTCAATATTTTATAAACTGTTAGGTCATCCTTCAGCCGTGTTCACTGAAAGGAAAGCAGTCAGTTAATGAAGTTGGTCTGTAACCCCTGGAGTTCAGTCGAATAAAGGTGACCTTATTGAAGCATCTCAGACCTTGAGGGCACATGGCAGGAGAGGTGTGGAGCTGCTGTCACCACAGTCTCGAACAGGGGGAGACAATTACAGGATTAAGGGGTGGACATTTGAAACTGAGGTGTGCAGGGAGTTCTCACAGAGGGAGCTGATTCGCTGGAATTCTTCACTGCAGAAGGTGTGGAGACGATCGCTGGGTGGGATGTGAAAGAGAAGGGAGAGAAATGACATCAGATCAAGTGATTGAGAGTATTGGGGAAACTGACACAGAAGGGGAGATGAGGCCTGGGGCAGATTAGCCACGACCACATTGACTGGTGGGATAGTCTAGAGGGACCGAGTGGTCTCTGCCTCTCCTGTGTCTCTGTATTCTTAATGTTCTTTACTACAAGATCTTCTTGTTCCACCATTTATACTTTACCTATAGGTTAAGTGTCCTGTATTATTTGATTCCAACCTTGGTCACTTTGCAGTCATGTCTCTGTAATAGCTATTAGATTACACCCATTCATTTCCTTTTTTCCTATTAATTCATCTGTCTCGTTACTAATGCTGTGTGCATACAGATAGCCTTCAGTTGTGCCGATCTGTGTACGCTTTCCCCTGCCTGACGCTCAGGTGAATATTTTGCCCTACAGCAGCCCCTCAGGGATTTCCCCTCAACACATTCACAACTGAGGGTCAAACTGCAGGATAATTCATTATCAAAAGTTCAAAGTACTTTTATTATCATCAAAATATGTAGAATACTGTGCAAAAGCATTAAGCACATATATATAGTGAGTGTGCCTAAGACTGCAGTAATTTTATGTATTACACTGTACTGCTGCCACAAAAAAACAAATTTCATGGCATACAGTGCGTGAGTGATGATAAACCTGATTCAGATCTGGGTCTCTTTTGTGGACTGAGAGTGGGAAGGGGCAGGGAGAGGGGAATCATGGTTGGGAAAAGGGGAAGGGAGAGGAGAGGACTGGAAGCACTAATTGTTTGGGATCAAATGACCTTGCCTGGTGCCTCAGGGCCGGGTGTGTCTGCCCCCCACCCCTGGCACTCCTCCTCTGCCACCTGTCCCGCACCCCTCCTGCAGCACTCCACCCTCGGCAATCCCAACATCCTCTGCTCTTGCCAGATTTGAAGACTTGCTCTTTGCTCCAGGTTGACAAATACAGTACAGTGCTAAAGTGTCAGACACCCTAGTTATACATATGTGCCCTAGGCCTTCTCACCATATCCGACTCTGAGACTCTCCCGGCAGGCATTCGTAGTCGATACAAAGAAATATAGTAGAGTCAATGAAAAGCTACACACAAATAAAACAGGCCAGCAACCAATTTGCATTAGAAGACAAACTGTTCAAAAACAAAAATAACTAATAAATAATACGGAGATCATGAGCTGCACAATCTGTGAGAGTCAGTCCATGGGTTGTGGAACCTGTTGAGTGCTGAGGTGAGTGAAGGACTCTGGTGGTTGAGGGGTAATAACTGTTCCTAAACCTGATGATGTGGGACCGAAGGCTCCTGGGCCTCCTTCCTGATGGCAACAGTGAGAAGGGAACTTGGTCTGGATGGCGGGGGTCTCTGATGATGGATGCTGCTTTCTTGTGACAGTGCTACTTGTAGATGTGCTCAGTACTAGCAGGGCTTTACCTGTGATGGACTGGGCTGTATTCAAACATCAGGATCATAACCAAAACTCTCCTCTTCCTGGTTCCATATGCCATGGGAGGTTGGCATTGGACTCAGAGAGCGTACCAGCTCACATTCTCCCACTGATCATCACAGTAACCAGTTCTCCACAGGTTTCCACCCATTCAAGCTCTGACCTACACCAGCAGCAACTTCCAACAACCAATTAACACATTGAACTTCCCCGAGCAACCCACACACAGTAGGCGTGCTGGGGGGAGCTGGGGCACCTAGAGGAAAGCCCACAGTCACGGCAGAATGTGCAGCCTCTGCACAGTCAGTCCCAGAGGTTGGGATTGAACCTGTGTCTCTTCACTTCACATTCCCAAGGGAGAATGCACTTGCCATTGAGACTGAGCAGTAAAATGCTCACGAATATTGAAGGGCCTTGATAGAGTGCATGTGAAGAGGATGTTCCAGGAATGAAGGGGTTAACATATGAGGAATGTTTGGCAGTACTCACTGGAATTTAGAAGAATGAGGGGGGATCTCATTGAAACATACCAAATGTTGAAAGGACTAGATAGGGTGGATGTGGAGAGCATGTTTCCTCTAGTAGGGGTATTCAGAACTAGAGGGCACAGCCTCAAAATTGAGGGGCAACCTTTTAGAACAGAGGTACGGGGAAGTTTTTTAGCCAGAGCGTAGTAAATCTGTAGAATGCTCTACCACAGACTGCGGTGGAGGCCAAGTCTGTGCATATATTTAAGGCGGAAGTTGATCGTTTCCTAATCGGTCAGGGCATCAAAGGATATGGCGAGAAGGCAGGTGTATGGGGTTGAGTGGGATCCTGAATCAGCCATGATGGATTGGTGGAGTAGACTCGATGGGCTGAATGGCCTAATTCCATTCCTATGTCTTATGGTCTTATAGTTTCCTATAGTGGGGGAGTCTAATACCAGAGGGCATAATCTTGGAATAGAGGGGTGTCCTTTTAGAACAGAGATGAGGAGGAATTTCTTTAGCCAGAGGGTGGTGAATCTGTGGAATTCATTGCCACAGACAGCTGTGGAGGGAATCATTGGGTATATTTAATGCAGAGGTTGGTAGAATCTTGATTAGTCAGGGCATGAAGGGATACAGGGAGAAGGCAGGAGATTGGGGCTGAGAGGGAAAATGGATCAGTCATGATGGGTCAAATGGCCTAATTCTGCTCCTATATCTCATGGTCTTACAAAATTTCACTACAATGCTATCACAGCATCTTCTGAGAAGAGAATAGTTTGGGGAAGAGGCCCAGTGGGTAGAGCTGCTGCCTTGTGGCCCTCAATCCTGCCCTCCAGCATGGCCTGGGTGGAGTCTGTATCTTCTCCCTGTGACTGTATGAGATCTGGTTTCCTCCTGCATCCCAAAGACGTGCAGGTCACTGGTAACCGGCCACTGTAACTTGTCCTCAGTGTGCAGGTGAGTGGTGAAATCTCACAGGGTGAGATGGGGTCAGTGGTAACTGGCCTCAGTGTGCGGGTGAGTGGTGAAATCTCACAGGGTGAGATGGGGTCAGTGGTAACTGGCCTCAGTGTGCGGGTGAGTGGTGAAATCTCACAGGGTGAGATGGGGTCAGTGGTAACTGGCCTCAGTGTGCGGGTGAGTGGTGAAATCTCACAGGGTGAGATGGGGTCAGTGGTAACTGGCCTCAGTGTGCGGGTGAGTGGTGAAATCTCACATGGTGAGATGGGGTCAGTGGGTTAATTGCCCCCATTGCATGGAGTGAAGGACAGAATGTCACTGCAGATTACTGGAAAATGGGATTGTTGTGTATGCTGAAAGGTCCAGAATTGTCTCGATGGGCTGAATGTGCGTTCCTTTGGAAAGCTGAGATCTGTGAAGAGAGACTGACTGTGATGAGCTTCTATGCAATAGTATTTGAGCAAGATCTCAGTGAAGTTACAGAGTTTGGCAGAGAAAATGCCAGGTACTATTCCCCTTGGCTGAGGGAGCTCAGTGACAAGATGAAGAGAGGGAAATGTCTTAGAGGCACATGGACGATAGAAAAACGTAGGGTTTTGTGGAAGGGAAGGGTAAGATTGATATTAGAGCAGATTGAAGGGCCAGCATGACATCATGGACCAAGGGGCCTGCGCATTGCTGTAATGCTCTCTGTTATATTTTTGGAGGTGGTGATTCTTTGGATTTGTCTGACCTGGGTAGTTGTGGAAGATCTGGAAGGAACTGCCGGAAATATAGGAGAGTGAAGACTGAATGGGCCGAAAGTCCTGTGTCCGTGTTGTCTGTCTGTATGACTAATCTGAATGGGTGTCTGATGGTTAGCACAGACTCTGTGGGCCGAAGGGCCTGTATCCACAGAGTTCCTTGGTTACCCGATGAAATGAATGATCCCCTCTAACCTGTGTGAAATGGTCACTGTGATAAATGGTTATCCCCTGCAGTTACTAACGCATTGGGCACCCTTTCAAAGGAGCAGTGGAGAAAGACGCTGCCTCACGTTTATTTTTGTTCTCCCCACTGGTAATTAACATATCAGTTGTCCTTTTTGGTTTCAGTGGATCCGAGGTAAAATGAATTACAATCGATGTCACTGCAGGAGAGTGAATTGTTTGCAGACTCAGAGAGCAACACGACTGCAATACATTCATGCAGCCTGAGCAATGATTACTAATATACACCTTCTCTGTGGGTGCAGGGGGACTTCAGCAGAGTCTGAAACAATGAAAAGAGAGAAATCAGAGTGCCAGTAGACCACTCGGCCCCTCTGCCCTGACCTGCCCTTGGACAATATCATGGCTGATCCTCCCCTTCAGCACCATTCCCCCTGTCCCCTTGATGTCCTTGATCTCTTCTTGAACTAATCCAATAACTGAACCCATCGAGTCCTTGCTGACCATTAACGACACCAATCCTACATTGATCCCTGCAATCACATCAGCTCCCCCCAGATTCCACCCCTCACCCACACACTTACTCGATTAAGCCCATCACTGTACTGGGGTGTAGGCTGCCAACAGCAGCTTGCCACAGTCCTGTTTGGGGCCAGACTTTCAGGTTGTTCCCCAGGTGTAGCCCGTCAAAGGTAACTTTTTCTCCTGGGGATGAGGTGTTGCGAACTCCTGTTAGTGTTTCTGTAGCTCTGGGTTTTTATGGGATGGAATTGCTAGCCTCATGCCCAACCCTCCTCATTTTGCAGCCGGGCTTGGGACTGTCCATGGTTCAATTGTGGACAACTTTCAGCGGCCAGTTAACCCTTCTGAACCATGCATCTTTGGGATGAAGGAGGGAAATGGAGCACTCAGAGGAAAGCAAGCGATCACAGAAAGAATGTGCAAACTCCACACAGACAGTGCTAGAGTTGGGGGTTAAATCTGGTGGTCTGCAGCCATGAGGCAGCTATAATACCTACTGTGTCACAAGGCCACTCAATGTTTTTTGTGGCATCTTCCTGATTACAGTTTGACTTCTGTACTTCCCAAATTCCAGTTCCAACAGCAAAGTCTGTTAATGACTGTACAGAGACCCCTCTGCAACTTGTGTGTATATCAGAGGGTTAAATAGTCCCAGGAAACCCGCCTAACCCGCTGGGGGAATCAATAAATCAGCACCCAGAGTGAAGGATAAAATTGTGCCATAGCGACACTGGGGAAGAGTTGCCGGTGTTGTTCGTGTTTAATAATTGATTGTGATCGCCAGTGGATGTGGAATATATAAAGCTGATGCTAATGTCACCGTATAAACTGCCTCTTCATTCCAATGTGTGGGGAATTAATGCCGTGTGTGAGAGAATCTTTAATCACTCTGCAAGTCATAAATATTTAACACCCAAACCTCAGCGTTCACTTTAACAGACGGTGGAGAACAAATGGTTTTGTGCAGGTTCTCACAATGAGCCGAGTGTTGATGAATCTGGCGCTGGAGGCAGACTGGGTCTGGGTCTCGTGTACCATCCTGAGCACCAGTGGCTGTGGGATGTGGGGGTGGGGGGGGTCACTGTGCTGACAGGGGGGACCACTGGCCATCCTGTGTGAGGTCCAGGAAGCACAGACCACTGGGATCCCTTGTGCTGTTCCTGGGTCTCGGGGAGTGAGACCCATTTTCTGAAGGACCAGAGGCTGGAGGTGGGATGATGTGTGGTGTTTTGGAAGTGACAGGGAGGGAGGGTGGGGGGCGAGAAAAATGAATCCCCCACACTGGGAGCTGCCACTGACAGAAACTGACTGATCAGCGTGCACACACACACAAATATAAACACATACATACACACACACACACACAATATTTTGCAGATAATACAAAGACTGGTGGAGGGGCAGGTAGTGTTGAGGAAACAGGTAGACTGCAGAAGGACTTAGACAGATTGGGAGACTGGGCAAGGAAGTAGCAAATGAAATACAATGTTGGAAAATGCATGGTCATGCACTTTGGTAGAAGAAATAAATGTGCAGACAATTTTCCAAAAGGGAGAAAACCCAAAAATCTGAGATTCAAAGGGACCTGGGAGTCCTTGTGCCGAACACTCTAAAGGTTAACTTGCAGGTTGAGTCGATGATGAGGAAGGCAAATGCCATGTTAACATTCATTTCAAGAGATCTGGAATACAAGAGCAGGGATGTGATGCTGAGGATATACCACGCACTGGTGAGGCCTCACCGTGAGTACTGTGAACAGTTTTGGGCTCTTCATCTCAGGAAGGATGTCCTGGCATTGGAGAGGGTCCAGAGGAGGTTCACAAGGATGATTCTGGGAAAAAATGGGTTATCATATGAGGAACATTTGATGGCTCTGGAATTCTGAAGGATGAGGGGAAGATCTCAATGAATCCTTTAAATGTTGAAAGACCAAGACAGAGTCGATGTGGAAAGGATGTTTCACTTGGTGGGGGAGTCTAGGACAAGAGGACATAGCCTCAGGATAGAGAGATGTCCGTTTAAAACAGAGAAACAGAGAAATTTCTTTAACCAGAGGATGGTGAGTTTGTCAAATTTGTTACCACAGAAAGCTGTAGAGGCCAGGTCGTTGGGTGTATTTAAAGCAGAGATAGGTAGGATCTTGATTGGACACAGCCTCAAAGGTTACAGGGAGAAGGCTCGGGAGTGGGGATGAAGAGGGTGAAAAAGCATCAGCCGTGATCGAATGGCCTAATTCTGCTCCTATCAGGTGGTTTTATGGCCTAATAAATACACACACATTTACACATGAGCACGTACATGCATGAACGAACACACATATGTACACACATGCTATCACATACATTTTTCACAACAATACTTTCATGAACAGATTCTAGTTAATGGGGACCTCATGGAATAAAACCAATCCCAGTACCTAAGAGTCCAGTCCTGGTAATAGATCAGCATCTAGCCCTGCTCAATGCAAAGGCAACAGTTTGAAATGAAGTGGAAGAACATTTATCCCCATTGACTTTCCCTGGTGCAGAGAGCAAGAGGACTGCAGTCTCACAATATCTTTCATTCATTCAGTTATGGGCTTCTGAACTCCCAGCGTTGTTCAGTTCCCAGACCTGTGACAAACAACCTGCTGGAGGAACTTACCAGGCCGAGCAAGGGACAGAGTTGCCCTTCTGGTTCGACTGTAGGTCAGGACCAATGGTGGGTGGGGGTAAGTAGAGAGGGGACAGCTAACTATAAAGAGAAGGGGGAGGAGTGAGACTGGGAGAGTGGGGCTGGTCAGTGACGGACTGAGGAAGGCTGACGGACAGCAGTAGGGGAGAGGGTGGGGATAGAGGGAGACAGGCTCAGATAGGTGATAAGTGGAGGTGGGAAGAAAAGGACAAATGGAGCTGGGTGGAGGGTGTGAAGCTGGAGAATGCTACAGGAGGGAGATACACATGAACACATACGCAAGCAGTACTGGACTCTGACAGGTAAGGAAGCTGGACCATTGGGGGAGACGTGAAGGACAGGTGGATCCAACAAGTGAAGTTGTTGATGGTAGGCAGATAGAATCAGGAGAGACATAGGGCAAAAATAGTAGATGGAAGTGGCTAGAAGGGGATTAGACCATAAAGCCATAAGACATAGTAGAATCAGGCCATTCGGTCCATCGTGTCTCTCTGCCATTCCATCGTGCTGACTTATTATCCCCCTCAACCCCATTCTCCTGCCTTCTATCCATAACCTTTGACACCCTGTCTAATCGAGAACTTATCAACCTCCGATTTGAATATACTCAGTGATTTGGTCTCCACAGCTGTCCGTGGCAATGAATTCCTCAGATTCATCCCTGTATGGTTAAAGAAATTCTCTTCATCTCTGTTCTAAAGGGATGTCCTTCTATTCTGAGGCTGTGCCCTGTGATCTAGACACACCCAATACAGGAACCATCCTCTCCAAAACCACTCTGTTTAGGCCTTTCAATTTTCAATGGTTTCAGTGACATTCCCCTTCCAAGATTCAGTGAGTATGGTATGAACTCCAGTGAGACTATAGGAAAGGGGACAGGAGTGGGAGGAGTGGAGTGGATCGGGAGGATGGATATGAGGCACAAGGTTGTATCTGATGGTCCCCTTCATCAAGATCTAGAACTGCTCTCACGTTCCAGCTTGACAACATCCTGTCAAAGCCTCTATGGATTCTCATCAGTTCTCACACTTGCATCACCAACAAACGAGAGACCATTCAGCCCTGACTCCCTCCGCCAAATTGTCGATGAACATTGCGAATATTGGGGCTAAAGTCTCAGTTCCTGTTCAGCTCCACTCATTTTCCAATTCAGAGGATCCAACTTACTCCGCTCCTTTGATCACAATCCAAATCAGGTTTAATATTGCGATCATATGTCATGAAGTTTGTTGTTTCGCAACAGCAGTACATTAGAATACATAATAAAAACTATAAATTACGATAAGAAATACACACACACACACTCACATATATATATGTATATGTGTATATATATTAAATAGGTAGTACAAAAACTAGTGATGTGGCATATTATCAATTCAGAAATCTGATGGCAGTGGAGGACAAATTACAATGAGAGATAGAAAAGTCATGTCATAAGGGAAATGTTATGATAGTCATGGGGGATTTCAATAAACAGGTAGATTGGGAAAACTAGGTTCTTGCTGGATCCCAGGAGAGGGAATTTGTAGAATGCCTACAAGATGGCATTTTAGAGCAGCTGGAGGTTGAACCCACTAGAGTAATGGTAATTGTAATTGTTATGATTTGATTAGGAAGCTTAAGGTAAAGGAATACTTAGGAGGCAGAGACCATGACATACATTTTGAATTCACCCTGCATTTTGAGAAGGAGAAGCTAAAATCAGATGAATTACAATTACATTTGGAGTAAAGGGAATTACAGAGGCATGAGAGTGGGATTGGCCAAAGTTCATTGGAAGGGGCCACTAGCATGACAGCTGAATAACAATGGCTGGAATTTTGGGGGACAATTTGGAAGGTGCAAGATCGATACATCCTGAAGATTAAATGTTCTAAAGGGAGGATCAGGCAACTGTGGCTGATAAGGGAAGTCAAAGAAGGAATTAGTGGGAAGCTTTTAAAAATCAACACAAAGCAACCAAAAAAAACATAAAGAGAGGAAAGATTAAGTATGAAGGTAAACTAGCCAGTAATATAATAAGAATATAAAACACTTCCTTCAGATATATAAAGAGTAAAAGAGAGATGACAGTGGATATCAGCCTGCTGGAAGATGACTCCAGAGAGTAGTAATGGGGTCAAAGAAATGGCGGATGAAATTAATAAGGATTTTGCATTAGTCTTCACTGTGGAAGACACTAGCGGAATGCTAGAAATGCAAGCTTGTTCGGCAACAGAAGTAAGTGTCATTGCTATTACTAAAGAGAAGGTGTTTGGGAACTTTAAAAGCCTGAGATAGATAAGTCACCTGGACCAGATGGACTACACCCCAGGGTTCAGAAAAAGATAGCTGAAGAGATCGTGGAGGCATTAGTAAAGATCTTTCAAGAATTACTAGGTTCTGGAATGGTTCTGTAGGACTGGAAAATTGCAAATGTCACTCCACTCTTTAAGAAGACAGAGAGGCCGAAGAAAGGAGATCATCAGGCAGTTAGCCTGACTTCAGTGGCTGGACTATTATTAAGGATGAAGTTTTGGGGCACTTGGAGGCCAAAGTCAGCATGGTCTTCACTGGGAATCAAGCATGTTTTCTCTGCTGAATCACTTCAAGTTCAAGTTCAGTTTACTGTAAATGAACCATACACACGTAGAGTACACCCGCAATGAAACAATGTTCCTCTGGGGCCAAACCGCACAAAACAGTACTTGCAGTCATGATATAGTTACAACAGCACTTACAGTCACAAAATAATATCAGCACAGGTCCCTGAAATCAAGTTCAAGTTTAGTTTATTGTCATTCAGCCATACCCACGTATACCCTCAAGTGAGGCAACATTTTTCCGGACCAAGGTGCATAACCCAGTACATGTAGCTCACACACAATCACACACATGAATACCAACAAAATCATGTTCCTCCGGACCAAGAGGCACAACACATTACATATAACTCACAAACATAACACATAAAGTAATATTACCATAAATAAATTAGCAAACAATAATGTGCATTTACGACACAAGTTTAAAAGTGAACAGTATAATGCTACTGGCAGTTCATACGTGATGGGACCTGGGTAGTGTCAGAGAGTTCAGTCGTCTCACAGCCTGGGGAAAAAGCTGTTTCCCATTCTAACAGTTTTTGTCCTAGTGCTAAGGCACCTTCCGCCTGATGCTTGCATGGCCTGAAGATTGATGGTGCATGGGAAGTTGTCCTGGAGTCTGCAAGAACAAGTCTGCAGCAATTCCTCACCTTATGTTGGGTCAGCCACATACGAACACAATCCAGCTTTTCTGGGGAGTGAACACGGGAGAACAGGGCTAACAGGAAAAACTTATTTTGCAATCACATCCTTTATTCGGTAGAAAAAGTGGTGCAGTGGGTAGAGCCACTGTCTCCCAGCACTAGAGACTTAGGTTTGACTCTGCTGTCCGTGTGGAGTTTACATGTTCTTCCTGTGACTGTGTGGGTTTCCGAACACATCAGGACTAGTAAGTTAATTTGACTTTATAAAGTGAACCTGATGTATAACAGAAGAATCTGGATGCGGTGGGTTGTGGTAGAGAGAAATTGACTGGAGAGTGGAAAGAATGAATGGGTTAGGAATGGGATCATTATTTGATGGTACAAATGTACTCGACGGGCTGAAGGGCCTGATTGCACCGACAGTTCTCTTGAATCTACGACTATGATATTCAAGCAAATTCCCAGGTGCCGGCGTGAGGCTACAGGGCAATAGTTCCCTCTCTCTCGACTTCAATGATGGGACCCCACTCGCTACCCTCCAGCCCACGGGAACCATCCCTGTAGAATTAGTTTGAAGACATCGGAGAATTCACTGTACACCGTCACCTCGATCAAACTCCGGCGTGTATATCATCAGATCCCTGGGATTTATTGGCATGTAGACTAATTTACTTCTCCGGCGGTATCTTTTTTTTACCAGCACTGATCTCATTTATTCGCTCACTTACACCAGACACTCGGGTGTCCGCTGTTTCAGGGAGAGGCTGGCTCTTTGTCTGAGAAGACGGTAATTGTTTAATCCCCCTGCCATCGCTTTAGGCCTGTTGTCATTCCCCTGCCGCTATCAGGAAAGGGGATACGTTTACTCTGTCTAATCATTTCCTTCTTACAGCCAACTGAACCCCTTAAAGAGTCTGTTCTTATCGTTGTCACCAGTCTTTGTTTTATCATTTTATTAGTCACTGTCGCCGAGTTTCCGGTCTTTATTTTATATGTAAAGTAATTTCTCCTGGAATCGGGGAAGGGGCACTCTCCCTGCTGTGTGCCTGTGCCTTTGAAGATTGGGTTATAGCTGGACACTGCCGTTCCGTCACAGCCCTCAGTGTAATTTCCCGACCTTCGTCACACACTTTCCTTTGTTTAAATTCAAAACCCTGATTTCAGTTTGAACCACATCACTTTTAAACTTATTGTGAAATTCCTCCATATTACAGTCGCTCTTTTCCAAGCAGGAAATTAATTTACTCTGTAGTTAGACCTAAACTCTCTTGATGGTCCCGGATGATTCCGAAGATTTAAGTGGAGACTGTTCCTTCTCCAGAGCAGGTGGCCAATCTGTCCCTCTTTACAGAAGGTTACCTAGGACACAAGGCTGATGCACCAGTCCCCCGTGTCCAGGGCTCACAGTGAGTTATCCCACAGGTGCCCGGGACATTTGCCAGGGCCGACATCAAATGAGAAGACAAAACTCGGGTCCTCCGCTGTAGAAAATGCAGAGTGACTTTAGTTCGCGTTCTAGAATATGAATAATTCATCCCTGTCTCAGCGGACACTCCGTGCCTGAGTGCAGGGAACCGAGTGTGTTGGTGATTCACCGGCCCTGTCACCCAGAGTCGCAGCGGCAGCGGTTCCATTCCCAGCCCATCCCCTCGGAACGTCCGTCCAGTCGGTCCGATTGTTCCAGCCCAGTCCGGGGCTGCTGAACACTCATTCCTACCGGCGAGGTCTGGGGTAAATACTTGCCCAGTCCGGGGCTGTTGAACACCCACTCCCATCGGCGAGGTCTGGGGTAAATATTAGCACAGCCGGGTTTTGAAATGTGTCTGGAAAATATCTATCTGTCTATTATTTTATAAAAATGTATTATTCATATGACTAGTATGTGTGGGTGTGGAATCAGTTTATACGTTTTTATAGGAATGTGTAAACTGGTATTTCTGTGCGCGTCTGACCTGATATTTGTGTATATAATATTAAAGTACCTGGATTTAGATATTAAATATGTGCATTTATGGACGATGTGGATTTAGGTGTTAGAGGGCAGCATTTCAAAGTGTGCAGTTGGCACAAAATTGTCACTGTGATGAACAGGGCGAGTGGCGGTGACAGACCGTGCGAGTAGATCGATGGACGGGGTCAGCACCGAGAAGTGTGCAGTGATACACTTTGATTAAGGTGCAGAGCTTTAATAAAAAGTGCAGAACACCATGAACAGAGGCAATCAGAATGCACGGGTGGGAAAGTTATTAATGCAGAGTCTGGTTTCCAGGAACAGGGGGCACTCCGAGGCCCCTCTGTTAGTCGGATTCGACCATGGATGTTGAGTCCCAGTTGTTTACATGGCAGTATGATATGGAGAGCGACCTGTTGCCCATGCAGCGGCGCCCCTTACGCACCTGATGAATCGAAAGGAAGAGCAGACAATGATACAGTCTGGCACCAGCGGCGTCGCAGGAGTTGCCAGTCAGTGTTGACTCAAGACGGCCTTACAGACTCCAGATCCGGATTTTTCCTCGGATTTACCCCTGAAGCCTTCCCCATGAGTGGGTGTAGCCACAAGGCAGTGGATATTTGAGATCAGAGTTTTCCTTCTTCTGGATGAGCTGCCAACCACAGCTGATGAGCCCCATCTCCCGAAGCGACTGGTTTTAAGGCGCCAGCAACCCGCCTTCGCTCCTTCTTCGATCGGTGGAAACGGTTCCGCCAGGATTAATAGCCCAAGCCACACGTGAAGGACAGGAGCTGGACCTGGTTGTCGAGATTATTTGAGACGGACGCCATTAGAAGTATTTAACAGGTAGCGGGAAATTTTTCCCATTATGTCTCCCTACCCCGGCCATGACAACCAGGGGCACAGCCTCAGAACAGAGGAACATCCATTTAGAACAGATGAGAAGAAATTTCTTTATCCAGGGGCTGGTGAATCTGTGGGTTTCATTGCCGCAGACGGTAGTGGAGGCCAAGCCATTGCTTACATTTAAAGTGAAGGTTAATAAATTCTTGATTAATCAGGGTCTCAAAGGTTACATGGAAAAGGCAGGAGAATGAGAGGGAAAGTAAATCAGCCACGAATGAAAAGTGGAATATATGCAATGGGCCAATAGCCTAATTCTGCTCCTATCTCTTCTTTTTTCTGCTTCTTATGATATAGCACTCTTATGGTAAAGAAATCTTCTCTCAGATATAGCACTGCTATGTTTGAGAGGCACCGAGACAGCCACTTAAATAGGTAAGGCATAGAAGGGTGTGGTCCTAACTCAGGCAGATAGGATTAATGAAGATGGGCAGAAGGGGTCAGCATGAACTCAATGGTCATAAGGTGATGGCTGGGAACAGACCCAAGTGCAAGACACAGACACTGAAGTACTAGGGACAGGACTAGGATACAGGGTGAGGGCAAGAACATGGACACAAAAACCGGGAACCCAGAACAGGACTGGACAAGAGAGCTAGGAGCCCAGGGTTGGACTCCAAGCCAGAGACTGGACAAGGACTCAGAATCTGGGTCTTGCCTCTGGCTCGGACCCCAGGACTAGGCAAGGACGTGACCTGGCTGGCAGGCAGGACAAGGCTGGAGTCTTCAGACTTGAGGCGAGGCTAGAAACTTACAGCTTGGGGTCTTGAAGCTTGGCTTGGGGCACGGCTCGAGGCTTGGGGTCTTGAAGCTGGACTTGGGGTGTGGCTCCAGGCTTGGTGTCTTGCAGCTCCTCCTGGGCAGGGCACGGCACTCCTGGGCAGGGCACGGATCACCTGGGCAGGGCGTGGATCTCCACCCGATGGAGGCAAGGGACAGGAAGGGACAAAACCAACCGCAGGGTAACGACAAGATGGCCTGACTTACCTGACGGAGGCTAGGGACAGGAAGGGACAGAACCAACCGCAGGGTAACGGCAAGATGGCCTGACTTACCCGATGGAGGCTAGGGACAGGAAGGGGCAGAACCAACTGCAGGGTAATGGGAAGATGGCCTGACTTAGCCGATGGAGACAAGGATCAGGAAGGGACAGAACCAACTGCAGGGTAATGGCAAGACGGCCTGACTTACCTGGCAGAGGCATGGGACAGGAAGGGAGCTAGGAACAAGGTGGCTCCAGGACAAGACTTCGGGCGAGACGAGGTGAGAGTTACCAGCAAGACAAGGCAAGGCAAGACAAGAACTTCAGGTGAAGCGAGAGTTACCAGCAAAGCAAGGCAAGCTCCAGGCCAGGAAACAGAAGGCAGGGGAAGGGAAACAAGGAGTAAGGATGAGAACAATCCAGCAGCCACGCCCTGGTCTCTGAAGGTATATATGCAGCCAGCCCCAACGAGAATCAGCTGCCTTAATTAGTGCTTAACAGGAACAGAAACAGAGTAGACAGGAAAACCTGAAACAAGGGTCGATGAACCGGACCGTGAACCGGAATGCGGACTTCACGGACCGGACCATGACATCAATGGTCCTAAGGGCCTGTTTCTATGACTGTGCCTCTGTAACACAGAATGTGAGAGCAAGACATAAGGAAATGATCATCTGATTGAGCAAGTTCAACCTGGATTTATGGTGTGGAAGCTATGTTTGATGTTCTTTGAGGATATTATTGTGGATGAGGACATGCGTATGGATTTTCTGAAAGCTTTCACTGAGGTCCCACACAGGATGCTGGTGATTGTGGTTAGAGCACACAGGGAATTCATCCCCTCCGTCAAGTTGCTGCTATCAATTGTGAATGGCTGGGGCCTGATCTCAGTAGTTATCCACTGGTCACTACCAACCAAACTGAGAATGACTGTTTAAGGCATTCTGGCCCCCTGAAAGTGGCTACACAAGTTGGTAGGGTAGTTAAGAAGGCATACAAATGTTTACCTTTATTAGTCAAGACCTTTATAAAACTCTAGCTAGGCCAAACCTGGAGTATTTCAAACAGCTGATGATGCAGAGGAGGTTCATCAGGATGCTGCCTGGATTAGACAGCGTTATACAAACGAGAAGTTATACAAACTTGATTGTTTCTCTGAGGTGCAGGGGGCTGAGGGGAGATCTGACAGAGGTTTATTAAGATTATGAGAGGCATAGGTAGAGTTGACGGACAGTATTTCTTTTTTCCCTGAGGTTGAAATGTGTAATACCAGCAGGTATGCAATTAAGGTGAGGGGGGTAATTTCAAAGGAGATGAGGGAGGCAAGTATTTTTTTTACACAGATTGTTGTGGGTGCCTGCAATGCACTGGTGGAGGTCAATATGATAGAGGTGATTAAGATGCTCATTAAGTGCATGAGTGTGAGGAAGTGGAAAGATATGAACATTGTGTCGGCAGAAGGGAATAGTTTAGATGAGCATTTGATTAGTTTGGCACAGCATTGTGGGCTGAAGGATCTGTTCTTGTGTTGTACTGTACTGTATTCTCAGTCTCGCTGGTTCATTATGTTCAAACTAAATTTATTATCAAAATACATTTATTTCACCATGTACTACACCGAGATTCAGTTTCTTGCAGGCATTCACAGTAAATACAGAGAATCAGAGTAGAATCAATGGAAAACCACACCTGACAATGCGGACCAACAAGCAATGTGCAAAAGATCACAGATTGTGCAAATATAAAAAGAAAATGAAAATAATAACAGTAGAGAAGGAAGTAATAAATAATATTAAGAACATCATTTGTAGAGACCTTGAAAGTGGGTTCATATGTTGTGGAATCGGTTCAGTGTTGGGGTGAATGAAGTTATCCACGTTGGTTCAGGAGCCTGATGGTTGAAGGGTTGAAAGGTGCGAACCAATTCCCTGTGTGCTCTAACCACAATCACCAGCATCCTGTGTGGGACCTTAGCGAATGCTTTCTGAAAATCCATACACACGTCCTCATCTACAATAATATCCTCAAAGAACATCAATAGATTAGTCGAACATGACTTCCCTGTCATAAATCCAGGTTGACCTTGCACAATCAGATTATTATTTCTCTATGTCTTGTTCTCATATTATTTATTACAGAGACACGTGGTCAGAGAGTCATGACAGAGAGACAAGCCCTTCTGCCCATCACCTCCTGTGTTTGCAGATGACACTGAACCAGGTGGGAATGTGAGGGGCAACGAGGATGTCCAGAGGATTCATGGGGATGCGGATAAACTGAGAGATTGGACAGATAGACTAGAGTGTGGGATGGTGTGCAATTATCCACTTCACTGGGGGAGAGAGGAGACAAAGCAATTACTTGTGAAATGACCAGAGATTAGAATGTGTTGAAATTCAAAAGGTCTGGGTGCCTTTATACGTACCAGATCTTGAATGTCAATATGCAAATACAGATAGGACTTAGAAAAGCAAATGGTGTTTATTGTCAGAAGAATTGTGTAAGATGCCTTTTTATACAAACTTACTGAGATCACACACTCAACATGGAACAGCACAACAACTGATCCTTCAACCCATGAAGTGTGTGTCACACATGGTGCCAAATGAAACTAATCTTTACTGCCGGTATGTGATCCATATGCTCCTTTCCTGTACATCTATGTGTCTGTCCAACAGCCTGTAAAACATCACTATCACATCAGCTTCTACCACCACCCCTGGCAGCATATTCCCAACAGCCACCACTGGCAGCATATTCCCAGCAGCCACCACCTGCAGCATATTCCCAGCAGCCACCACCTGCAGCATAATCCCAGCAGCCACCACCTGCAGCATATTCCCAGCAGCCACCCCTAGAAGCATATTCCCAACAGCCACCACTGGCAGCATATTCCCAGCAGCCACCCCTAGAAGCATATTCCCAGCAGCAACCACCTGCAGCATAATCCCAGCAGCCACTACTTGGCAGCATATTCCCAGCAGCCACCACCTGCAGCATATTCCCAGCAGCCACCACCTAGCAGCATATTCCCAGCAGCCACCACCTGCAGCATATTCCCAGCAGCCACCACATGCAGCATATTCCCAGCAGCCACCACATGCAGCATATTCCCAGCAGCCACCACCTGCAGCATATTCCCAGCAGCCACCACCTGCAGCATATTCCCAGCAGCAACCACCTGCAGCATATTCCCAGCAGCCTCCACCTGCAGCATATTCACAACAGCCACCACCTGCAGCATATTCACAGCAGCCACCACATGCAGCCTATCCCCAGCAGCCACCACCTGCAGCATATTCCCAACAGCCACCATCTGCAGCATATTCCCAGCAGCCACCACCTGCAGCATATTCCCAGCAGCCACCCCTAGCAGCATATTCCCAGCAGCCACCACCTGCAGCATATTTCCAGCAGCCACCACCTGCAGCATATTCCCAGCAGCCACCATTCTATGTAAACAAACATGCCACAGACATCTCTTTTAAACTTTTCCCCTCTCACCTTAAAGTAATGCCCTCTGGTATTTGACATTTTTACACTGGTTGAAAAAGACTCTGTCTACTCTATCTATGCCTCCATTAATTTTATAAATCACAATCACATCTCCCCTCAGCCCTTCCTCCCGGGCGTACAACCCAAGTTTGTCCTCTGTCTGCTGTAGATCATGTCCTCTAGTTCAGGCAGCATCCTGGTAAAACTGGAGTTCTCTGTTTAGTGGTCTGTTTGAGGATTAAGGATTAACCTTATTCACTCTGTGCATTCACGTGCGTTAGGAATTTGCTGGCTGGGGTGTGTCATAGGATAGAACAATGTGAAGATTGACTGGATCACTTTCTGCAAATACAGACCTGTCAGGCGAGGAGAGATTGAGAGGACCAGGAGTCAGGTCCAGATACTTCAGGGTTTGGGAAACGGAGAGCGGACCGATGGAAGGATATGAAGCTGTGGAAACTGTGAACAGGTAAATACAGGAATGTTTTCCCCATGAGTGAGGAGTCACTGACTGTAAGACACAGGAACAGAATGCTAGGCCACCTGGCCCAACGACTCTGCCCTGCAGTCCCTACATGGCTGCTACATTACCACTCTCAACATCCTCCTCCTGCCTCCTCCCAGTAACCTCAGACTCACAATCACTGGCTGGCTTTTGCTGATTACAATGGGGAGAAGTTCTTTCAGTTACATGATGATTGTTGGAATTATTACATAGAAACATAGAAAAACTACAGCACAATACAGGCCTTTTGGCCAACAAAGCTGTGCAGAACATGTACGTACTTTAGAAATTACCTAGGGTTACCCATAACCCTCTATATTTCTAAGCTCCATGTACCAGGAGTCTCTTAAAAGACCCTATCATATCCACTTCCACCACTGTCGCCGGCAGCCCATTCCACGCACTCACCATTCTCTGAGTAAAAAATCTTACCCCTGACATCTTCTCTGTACCTACTTCCAAGCACCTTAAAACTCTGCCCTCTCATGTTAGCCACTTCAGCCGTGGGAAAAAGCCTCTGACTATCCACATGATCAATGCCTCTGATCATCTTATACACCTCTATCAGGTCACCTCTCATCCTCTGTCGTCTCCAAGGAGAAAAGGCCAAGTTCACTCAACCTATTCTCATAAGGCATGCTCCCCAATCCAGGCAACATCCTTATAAATCTCCTCTGCACCCTTTCTATGGTTTCCACATCCTTCCTGTAGTGAGGTGACCAGAAATGAGCACAGTACTCCAACTGGGGTCCGACCAAGGTCCTATATATCTGCAACATTATCTCTTGGCTCTTAAACTCAATCCCACGATTGATGAAGGCCAATGTGCTGTATGCCTTCTTAACCACAGAGTCAACCTGCGCTGCAGCTTTGAGTGTCCTATGGACTCGGACCCCAAGATCCCTCTGATCCTCCACACTGTCAAGAGGCTTACCATTAATATTATATTCTGCCATCATATTTCACCTACCAAAATGAACCACCTCACACTTATCTGTGATGAATTCCATCTGCCACTTCTCAGCCTAGTTTTGCATCCTATCAATGTCCCGCCGTAACCTCTGACAGCCCTCCCCACTGTACACAACACCCCTAACCTTTGTTAGCAGATTTACTAACCCATTCCTCCACTTCCTCATCCAGGTCATTTATAAAAATCATGAAGAGAAGGGGTCCCAGAACAGATCCTTGAGGCACACCACTGGTGACCGACCTCTCTTCTACAATCACTCTGAGCACTGGTGTCCCACAAGGCTGTGTACTCAGCCCCCTGCTGTACTCACTGTACACCCATGATTGTGTAGCCAAGTTTCTATCGAACTCAATATACAAGTTTGCTGATGACACAACAATTGTAGGCCGTATCTTGGGTAATGATGAGTTTGAGTACAGAGAGGAAATTAAGAACCTGGTGGCATGGTGCGAAGACAATAACCTATCCCTCAACGTCAGCAAGACGAAGGAATTGGTTGTTGACTTCAGAAAGAGTAGCGGACCACACAACCCCATTTACATCGGTGGTGCGCAAGTGGAACAGGTCAAAAGCTTTAAGTTCCTCGGGGTCAATATCCAACCAAGCAGAGTTCACTGCCAAGAAGGCCCACCAGCGCCTTTACTTCCTGAGAAAACTAAAGAAATTTGGCCTGTCCCCTAAAACTCTCACTAATTTTTATAGATGCACCGTAGAAAGCATTCTTCTAGGGTGCATCACAACCTGGTATGGAAGTTGTCCTGTCCAAGACTAGAAGAAGCTGCAGAAGATCGTGAACACGGCGCAGCATATCACACAAACCAATCTTCCGTCCGTGGACTCACTTTACACCGCACGCTGTCGGAGCAGTGCTGCCGGGATAATCAAGGACACGACCCACCTAGCCAACAGACTTTTCATCCCTCTTCCCTCCGGGAGAAGGCTCAGGAGCTTGAAGACTCATACGGCCAGATTTGGGAACAGCTTCTTTCCAACTGTGATAAAACTGCTGAACGGATCCTGACCCCGATCTGGGTAGTACCCTAAAAATATCCGGACCTGCCTTTCAGTTTTTTTGCACTACCTTACTTTCCATTTTTCTATTTTCTATTTATGATTTATAATTTAAATTTTTAATATTTACTATTGATTTGTAATCCAGGGAGCGGGAAGCGCAGAATCAAATATCGCTGTGATGATTGTATGTTCTAGTATTAATTGTTTGGCAACAATAAATTATAAAGTATAAATTATACAGAACATGACCTGTCTACAAGCACTCTTTGCCTTCTGTGGGCAAGCTAGTTCTGGATCCACAATGCAAGGTCCCCTTCGATCCCATGCCTCCTTACTTTCTCAATAAGCTTTGCATGGGGTACCTTATCAAATGCCTTGCTGAAATCCATATACACTACATCTACGGCTCTACCTTCATCAATGTGTTTAGTCACATCCTCAAAAACCCCTACAGGCTCGTAAGGCACGACCTGCCTTTGACAAAGCCATGCTGACTATTCCTAATCATATTATGCCTCTCCAAATGTTCATAAATCCTGCCTCTCAGGACCTTCTCCATCAACTCACCAACCACTGAAGTAAGACTCACTGGTCTATAATTTTCCTGGCTTATCTCTACTCCCTTTCTTGAATAAGGGAACAAACTCTGCAACCCTCCAATCCTCCGGAACCTTCCCTGTCCCCATTGATGATGCAAAAATCATCGCCAGAGGCTCATAAATCTCCTCTTTTGCCTCCCACAGTAGCCGGGAGTACATCTCATCCAGTCCCGGAGACTTATCCAACTTGATGCTTTCCAAATGCTCCAGTACATCCTCTTTCTTAATGCCTATATGCTCAAGCTGTCACAATGGGGGGAACTGGGAACGGACCCAAATGCAAGACACAGACACTTAAGTACTAGGAACAGGACTTGACTAGAGTAGGAACGTGACAGGATACAGACAAGGAGCAGGGACAAGTACGCAGACTTGGGCTAGGACATGGACTAGACAGGGAACCCGGACAAGGAACTATGAACTAGTAGACTGGGCTTGGGAAAGCGGGACCAGGACTAGGAACCATGAACTAGGAGCCTGGGCTTGGAGTCCGAGCCAGAGACTGGACAAGGACCCAGAACCTGGGTGTTGCCTCAGGCTCAGACCCCAGAACTAGGCAAGGACATGACATGGCTACAGGACAGGACGAGGCTTGGGGTTGCAGGTTGGGGTGTTGAGTCTTGAGGTTTGGGGCTGCAGGCTGGTGTCTTGGGTCTTGAGGTTTGGGACTGGGGTCTTGGGTCTTGAGGCTTGAGGCTGGGGTCTTGGGTCTTGAGGCTTGAGGCTGGAGTCTTGAGGCTTGAGGCTGGGGTCTTGGGTCTTGAGGCTGGGGTTTTGGGTCTTGAGGCTGGGGTCTTGGGTCTTGGGTCTTGAGGCTTGAGGCTGGGGTCTTGGGTCTTGGGTCTTGAAGTTGGGGTCTTGGAATGCGGAGGCTGGTAACTCAGAGGCTGGAGCTCAGAGGCAGACTGGGAACTATACATCAACACAGAACCGGGACTTATCCTTCGAAAAGCCGGGACTCATCTTTAACATGACCCTAACATGAGACTGGACAGTACATAGACATAGAGCCGGGACTTATCCTTAGACAAGCTGGGACTCAACGTAGAACATACAGGTTTAATGATAAGGCACTGAGGAGTGCAGTGGAACAGAGGGATCTGGGAATACAGATACAAAATTCCCTAAAAGTGTCATCACAGGTAGATAGGGTCGTAAAGAGAGCTTTTGGTACATTGGCCTTTATTAATCAAAGTATTGAGTATAAGAGCTGGAATGTTATGATGAGGTTGTATAAGGCATTGGTGAGGCCAAAACTGGAGTATTGTGTTCAGTTTTGGTCACCAAATTACAGGAAGGATGTAAATAAGGTTCAAAGAGTGCAGAGACGGTTTACAAGGATGTTGCTGGGACTTGAGAAACTCAGTTACAGAGAAAGGTTGAATAGGTTAGGACTTTATTCCCTGGAGCGTAGAAGAATGAGGGGAGATTTGATAGAGGTATATAAAATTATGATGGGTATAGATAGAGTGAATGCAAGCAGGCTTTTTCCACTGAGGCAAGGGGAGAAAAAAACCAGAGGACATGGGTTAAGAGTGAGGGGGAAAAAGTTTAAAGGGAACATTGGGGTGGGGGCTTCTTCACACAGAGAGTGGTGGGAGTATGGAATGAGCTGCCAGACGAGGTGGTAAATGCGGGTTCTTTTTTAACATTTAAGAATAAATTGGACAGATACATGGATGGGAGGTGTATGGAGGGATATGGTCCGTGTGCAGGTCAGTGGAACTAGGCAGAAAATGGTTCGACACAGCCAAGAAGGGCCAAAAGGCCTGTTTCTGTGCTGTAGTTTCTATGGTTTCTATGGTTTATCTCCACATCAAGGTAAGACAGATCCCCCTGCAGAGCAACGACAGAACGGCCTGACTTACACCACGGAGACGAGGACAAGAAGAGAAAAACACCGAAGAACGTCATTCTTAAGCTCCTTCTTGCTGAGCTTATAATCTTCTAGATTTGTTGCTAGTGTGGAGGGTGGTTTCAGACTACAGGCTGATATTGATATAGTGGTGAAATGGCAGATGGAATTTAATCCTAAAAAACATGAAGTGGTGTATTTGGGGAGTGATATTGAGACTGGGACATCATCATCATCCCTAATGTATCTGCCTCCACCACCATTCCCGACAAGGTATTCCGTGCACCCAAAACTCTCTGTGTTCAAAAATAACTCCCTCTGACATCTCATCTATACACTTCCAATCACCTTAAAAAGATATCCTGTGGTATTAGCCACAGCCACCCTGGGCGAATAGTGCTGGCTGTCCACTCGATCCATGCTTCTTATCATCGATCTGTCAAACTGCCTCTCATCAACCTGCTTACACCATTTCCAGTGGCAGCTCAGCCACTACTGAACGAAGACATGCTCCCTCAGGTTCCCCTTATTTATTTCACCTTTCACCTTTAACCCAAGACCTCTACTTCTAGTTGCACCCAACCTCAATGGAAAAAGCATGCTTGCTGTGGGATGAAATTGGAACACCCGGAGGAATCCCATGCAGCCATGGAAAGGAATGTACAAACTCCTTAAAGGCAGCGTCAAATTTTAACTCATAATTTTGTATATCTCTATCAAATCTCGCCTCAATCTTCCCATTTCCAAAGTATTAAGTTCTAGCCTATTCAACCTTTCCCTATAGCTCTAGCCCTCGAAACCTGGCAACATCCTTGCAAATTTTCTCTGTACTCTTAATCTTATTGATATCTTTCCTGTAAGGTGACCCGATCTGCACACAATACTCCATATTAGGCCTCACCAATGTCTTATACAATTTCAACACAACATCCTGTGCTCAGCTTAGTAC
This sequence comes from Mobula hypostoma, assembly GCF_963921235.1. Taxonomy (NCBI): domain Eukaryota; kingdom Metazoa; phylum Chordata; class Chondrichthyes; order Myliobatiformes; family Myliobatidae; genus Mobula; species Mobula hypostoma. The sequence continues at coordinate 116,090,137 of NC_086108.1, forward strand.
TCTGATTTATGAAGGCCAATGCGCCAAAAGCTTTCCTTATGACCCTATCTACTTGTGATGCTGCTTTCAAGGAATTATGGACTTGTATTCCAAGGTGAAGTTATTCACCTTTATATTTACGAACAATTTGGATGAGAATGTACAAGGGTGATTAGCAAGTGTGGATGATATGAAAACAGATGGTGTTGCAGACAGTGAAGAAAGTTGTTAAAAATTACAAGGGGGTTCCTTGGTCAGCTGACAAATGGCAAATGGCTTTCAATTCAGATAAGTGTTGTATTTTGGGAAGTCAAACCAGGGTAGAACTTTTCCGGTGAATGGTGATGGCCAGGGAGTGTTGTGGAATAAAGATATCAAGAGTTCAATTTATTTATTTAGAGATAGAGCAGGGAACATGTCCTTTTGGCCTAATGAGCCACACAGCCCAGCAACCCACCGATTTAACCCTAGCCTAATCACAGGACAATTTATAATAACCAATTAACCTACTAATCAGTACACCCTTGGACTGTGAAAGGAAACTGGAGTACTGAGACAAAACCCATGCATTCAAGGAGAGGGACATACAAACTCCTTCTGGGGAATGTTGGGATTGAAATAGGAACTCCGACGCCCCAAGCTGTAATAGCGTTGTGCTAATATCTATGTTGCCCTAGCACCCTCCATCGTTCACTGAAAACAGCATTGCAGGTAGACAGAGTAGTGAAGTTGGCACACTTACTGGGTACAGGAGATGGGATGTTCTGTGGCACTTGTACAAGACATTGATAGGACTGCACTTGAAGTCCTGTGTACAGTTTTAGCCATCCTGTTACAGGAAAAGTATTGTTAAACTGGAAAGAGAGCAGACATTTAAAAGGCATTAGGATAAGAAAGGTTTAGAGGGATGTAGGCCAAATGCAAGCAGTTCACTGTATAAGTCCTGCTCTGGTTTGTCTGTCCGAAATACATCACCTTACACTTATACAAATTGAAATTGATTTGCCATTCCTCAGCCCATGCCCCTAACTGATGTCTCACAAGATGTCTTTGTAAATCATTGTAACCTGCTTCACTTTCAACAAGACCTCTAATTTAGAGTCATCAGCAAACTTGCTAATTGTGCTGTTACTTTCACATCTAAATCATTTACAAAAATAATAAATAGCAGAGCTCCTAAACTTGAACCCTGGGCACCCTACGGGCCTCCAGTCAGAGAATTAACCTCCAACCATTACCTTTGAGCCGATATCATCGAGCCAATTTTGAATCCACCTCACTAGCTCCCTCTGAATCCCATGTGAACTAACTTTCCAGATCAGCCTTCCATGTGGGACGCTGCCAAAGGCTCTACTAAAGTTCATTTGGATAACATCCATTAGTGAGCACAGGAGGACATCTACCTCCTGTTTGCACTGTTGTAACTATGTGGTTTTGTCAGTTTTAGTCTTGGTTTGTCCTGTGTTTCTGTGATATCACTCTGGAGGAACATTGTATCATTTTTTAATGCATGCATTTCTAAATGACAATAAATGAGGACTGAGTGTCCTCATAATCTAATCTACTCTAATCTAAGCTCTTTAGTCACCTCTTTGATAAACTCCAAAATATTCATAAGCAGAGGAGATTCAGCAGAGGCTGCAATCTAAGTCCTGATGAAGGGCCTCGGCTAAAACGTTTATTCATTTCCATAGATGCTGCCCTACCTGTTGACTTCCTCCAGCAGTTTGTGTGCATTGCTCCAAAAGATTCCTCAGACATGACCTCCTATGCACAAAATCATGAATTCCTGACCAGGTCTTGACTATGCAAGTGATGGCAGATTTTGTCCCTCAGAATTCCCTCTGGTAACTTCTGTACAATTGAAGTCAGACTCACCAGCTTGTAGATCCCTGGTCTGTCCTCACTACCCTTCTGTCATGGTCCGGTCCGTGAAGTCTGCAGTCTGCTTCACGGTCCAGTCCATCAATCCTTGTTCCAGGTCTTCCTGTTTTCTCCCTTGTTCTGTTGGGTGCCTTAATTGAGGCACCTGATTCTCATTTCGGTCTGGCACATAAATACCTCTGCAAAGCAGGGATTGTTTGCTGGACTGTTCCCTTCCCTTCCCTTCATGTCTGAAGCCTTGCTTGTACCCTTGTCAGTATCCCCATCAAGTTCAATTGCCGGAGTGAGACCTGAGCCTTGCCATGCCAAGAGAAGGAACTATCTATCGTTGAGTTTGGAACTGTCTCTTTGTGTCCCCATGGTTAGTGTCCATGTTCTGTGTACGAGTCCCGGCCCTACGTCCTGTTCCTAAAGGGGGGGCCTGACTCTGTGTTCCCTGTTCCTGTGCTCAAATCCAAGGCTCTGTGTTCCTAGACCAAGTCCGGGTGCTGTGTTCCAGCCCTGTCCAAGTCTGAGCTTCGTGTCCTCATCCAGTTCTGGTGCCTTGCCCAGCCTGGTGCTGAAGATTCCTCGTCCTGTGCTGGATCATCCCCATCCGAATCCTTGGCAGTTTACCTTGGCAGTCACCCCGGCCCTGCGTCCGAGAAAGGGTCCCGGCCCTGCGCTCCAAGGAGGAATCCCGGCTCCGCACCCAAGAGCCTAACCAAGCTGAGGAAAAGAGCCGAGCCAAACCTAGTCCAAGAGCCTCGTCCTGCCCTGGAGTTTCCTCATCTAGTCCAAGAACCTCGTCTAGTCCAAGCCAAGTCCAAGAACCTCGTCCTGTCTAAGGCAAGGCTTTGTGTTCTCATCCTGTTCATGTGCCTCGTCCTGTGCAGGAGTTCCACGTCCAGTCCTGTAGCCACGTCCTGTCCTTGCCAAGATCTTAGTCCCGAGTCCTAGCCTAGACCCCGGTTCCGGTTCCAAATCCCAACCAAGACCCAGGTTCTGGGTCCTTGTCCAGGCTCTGGTTCCGGAGTTCCGAGTTCCTAGTCCAGGCTCCTTGTTCCTAGTTCCACGTCCAGGTCCCGTGCTTCTAACCCACATCCAAGCCCAGGCCCTGAATCCTAGTCTCGTCCAGGGCCCGTGTCAATGTCCAGCATCACTTCTTCCCTTGCTTTCTTGACAAACCTAGTCCCGTTCCTTGTACTTCATTGTCTGTGTCTTGCATTTGGGTCCACCATCAGCACCCACTTACGACACCTTCTTGAAGAATGAAACAACACTTAACACTCTATTTTTCTAGAATTTCAGCAGTGGCTATTTAAAAAAAACAGATATCTTATCAAGGGTCTCTGTAATTTCTCCCCTGGCATTCCATAAGGTGACCAGGTCTTGGGGATTTGCCCACCTTAATGCACTTCAACGCTCTTATATGTAATACACATACGTTCCAAGACCTCACTACTGAAATCCCTCAAGAGACTCTGCAAATGCTGGAAATCTAGAGTAAGACACACAAAATGCTGGAGGAACTCAGCAGGTCAGGCAGCATCTATGGAAATAAATAGTTGACATTTCAGGCCGAGACCCTTTTCAGGTTGCTCCAGCATTTTGTGTTTGTTGTTCTCATTGCCTTTGTTTGTTGATTCTGTCCAAAATCACAGGGAACGCTGGAAACACTCAGCAGGCCAGGCAGTGTCCATGGAGAGGGAAACATAATGTTTCAGCTGAAGACACAGGAGGCTGCAGGTTCTGGAATCTGGAGCAAAAATATGAAGGATCCATGTCACCTGTCCATTTCTCTCCACAGATACTGCTTGACCTGCTGAGTTCTTCCAGCATTGTCTTTTGGCTGATGATTTTAGTGAAGAATATCCAGCACCACCAGCTAGTTTGCTTTTTTTTTCATTTCACTGGCGTATGAATTCTTAATATTTGGTTACTCCCTCCCCCTCTTGTACTTCCTCTTTCTTTCCCCCTCTCCTTTTATGTCTATCTCCCTCTCCCTTTAGCTCCCTCTTTCCTTCACCCTCTTCTGCCTCCCTCTCTATCCCACACTTTCTCCCCCTTTCCTCCTTGCTCCCTCTCTCTCCCTTCTACATCTTTCTTCCCCTTTCCCACCCTCTCTCTCACTCCCTCCCTTCTATCTTCCTCCCCTTTCTCTCACACCACTCTACTTTCTTTCCCTCCTTCCTGCTCGCTCTCTGTCACACACACACACACACACACACACACACACACACACACACACACACACACACACAAGTGTTTGCACCTTGTTTCTGGCTTTTCTTGGGGAACAGTGAAGTTCCCGTCCGGCGAAGGTGCGCTGCCGAACGGCGGTGATTGAGCTGAGGGCTGCGGGCGGAGGGAGCTGTCTGTGTCCGCCTGGCAGCAGGCAGCAGGCAGCGAGGGCGGCGCTCACCCAGCTCACCGCTAACCTGCCCGAGCAGCTCTCTGCCCCGCTGTCTCATCCGACGACCACAGCCAGTTCGTCCGCGCCCGTCTGGCCGGTGTGGCTGGGAGGAAACGCTCCCCAGGAAAGGGGGGGGGGGAGGAGAGTGGCAGCTCGAGTTGCTACAGACAAACAGAAACACGAGAAAGTCTGCAGATGCTGGAAACGCAAAACATAATTAGACAGAGCCGAGTGAGAGCTCAGCACACATCAACAACTGAACTCACACTTCCCGGGACCAGCAAACAGCGTCCTGGGATGGGACACGGGATCAAACCTCGGCCACGGTGAAGGATGAAGGAGCCCGGGGGTGTGTCTGTGTGTGTGTATGGGGGGCGGGGTGGGGGGTCTCTAATTCCAGATTCCGGGGCTTGGGCGTCAACGAACGGCCCCCAGTGCAGGAAAGATTAAAATCGGGGGTTGCTGGAGACATGAAAATTGGAGGACAGCAGAGATCTCCGGTTGTGGGTGTGGAGGGGTGGAGAGGGTCAGAGACAGAGAGGGTTAAAGAGACAGGGAAGGTTGTGAGCGAACACAGAGGGTGGGAGAGTTGGGAGCCGAGGAGGGCCAGGAAGAATGGAGAGTGGAGGGGCCGTGGCACAGCTTGTGCATGGGACACTGGAGAAATCCCGCAATGAGGTGTATCCGGGTGGGGACTGAGATTCAGTGGAAGCTGGAGGGAAAGGTGATGCATATCTCTCCAAATCACTCCCCCTCACTCACAGAGCCCCGGCGAGGTGCGGACTGGTTGGGGAGGTGGGCGGGGGGGGGGGAAGCTGCGACCCTGGATCGGTGCGGGCAGGGCAGAGGGCGGGATTTCGGAGTCTGGTGGTATTTTGATTGATTCCTTCGCGTGGAGATATCTTGTAGATCTAATCTAGTCTCTGTAAACGCTGACAAACCGCTGAGCTGGTGAGGAGTCGGGTCGTGTAACAGCAGCGGTTCGTGCTGAGCCCAGACTGTAACCGCATGGTCGAGGTGCTCCAGCAGCGACATCCAACACCCCCCTGTGTCCGGGTGAGGAGCTCTCAGCCGGGTTAATGCACGGGACAGAGACGACCCCGGGAAGACGAGAGTTTGCTGCGGGTTCGGGGCGGCGGGTGTACGGGAGTTTTAGGCAGACCATTTGCAGGCTCCAACAAGAGAGATCTGTGATGCTGTCATTACGATATCGCACCGGTTTGTACGGCAGCGAAGCCTCCAATCGGCTCCGAATACCACCTTCCTTCGAATCGGTCAGATTGAAATTATACACTTGCGCAGCGGTGTTTAGGGCCGCGCGGAAGCCTCGTGTGTGACGATAGCGCAGCATCCGGTGTTTAGGACCGCGCGGAGTCCTCAGGTGGGGAGGCGTTCAGTGTAATCTCCGAATCTCCGTCTCGGCGGCTGCTTCAACCTCGCTGTATCTCCTCGCCCCCCATCTACTCCTGTCTCTACCTGACAGCTTTCCCCCAGCCTCTTCTCAATTTCTAAACCCTCTCCTTTCACTCTGTCATTACTCCGTGACCTTTTGCATAATCTCCATCTCTCCTCCAAATCCCTCCTCCCTCTAACCCGCTTCCTCCTCCATCCCCATTCCGCCTCTCACCCTCCCTCTCTCACGTCCCCTTTCCTCTCTCTCCTACTCTCCCCTCTCAGGCTCTGACCCTCCCTCTCCCACTCTCCGCTCTTTTCCTCCCTCTATTCCCCCCTCCGCTCTCTCTCTCCCACTCACCTCCTCCATCTCTCACCATCCCTTTACTACTCTCTATTTCTTTCCTCCCACTGTATCTCTCTCCACACTCCCCTCTCTCCGCCTCTCACTCTTCCTCTATTCCTCCCCTCTCTCCCCCCACTCGCTTTCCCAACAAACTCTTCCCCCCACCCCCCCGAACCACTGAGTTGCTGAGATCCCATCCTGGAGTTCCCGGAGACTTGTTGCCGGCTGACGCGGAGCGGGCTCTGGGGGCCGGCCTGGTGCGGAGCCCATCGCCCCCTCCCTGAGTGTAAGTGTCCCTCTGTGCGGAAGTTCTCTCCGCGCTGTCCGTGGGAGGGATGGCTGGCTGGCCGATGCCCAGCAGGGCAGCGGATTGGAGGGAATGGAGGGTGGACTGGCAAACTTATGTCGAGCTCATGTGTGACGCGGGGACCGTGTGGACTCGCCGCCGCGCTGAACGGGAGTTCGGGGATCGGAGTCTGTGCTGGGGACTTTAGTCTCTATGAAGGGAATCTCCCCGACTCCGGGCTCTGTACCTTGTGTATGTTGGTTGTGTACTGCCTGTGGGGTGGGGTTTGTATGTGTGGGGTGCAAACATTCTCTAGGATAGGGTTGTGTATGAGGAATGTATACTTCTATATGGGTAGGGTGTGTGTACTATCTATACTGTCTATAGCGTATACTATCTATAGGGTAGGGTTGTGTACGTGGAGTGTCTACAGTCTATAGGGTGGCTGTTTTTATTCTATAAGGATGAACATTTTACCTGAGGGTAGTTCGCGTTCTCCACGAGTGGATATTGTACACGAGCGACCTCTATATTCCATGGGGTGGGCGTTGTATATGAGCGCTGTCTGGGTACATTCTATAGGGGCGGATAAGGTTTTTCAGTAGTTTTGAACTAAAGTAGCTGTCAGTGGGCTGGTCCGTTTGGCCGGGAGTAGCAGTGAAAGCCCGCAGGGAACTGTGAGGGCTGCTGGCGAGGCAGCAAAGGGCAGACGATTGAATGGTGCAGGAGGAAGGGCACTCGGCATGAAGGGAACAGAGGGCGATTTTCCTTCAAAGGCCGGTAAACCACGCTCAGGGAGGCTCCGCCGGAACTGTGCAGATCAACAGTCGAGCCAACGCTGGACAAAATGAGAGCGGTCTCCCCGGAAAGGTGTGGCTACTCTGGGGAGGGGTCGCCATTTGCAGCGACGAGAAAAGATTGGCTTTCTCAATGTGGGGAGAGTGGAGGAAGACTTCGGATGTGATGCTCAGGATTTATAAGGTTCTGGTCAAACCGCACTTTTCGTATTGCGAGTAGTTTTTGGACCCCTTATCTAAGAAAAGATATGCCGGCATTGGAGAGGGTCCAGAGGACGTTCACGTGAGTGATTCCGGGAATGAAAGGGTTAATGTATGAGTTGCCTTTGATGGCTCTGGGCCTGTACTTGTTGGAGTTTAGAAGAATGAGGGGGATCTTATGGAATCCTATCCAATATTCAAAGGCCTAGATAGAGTGGATGTGAAGATAACGTTTCCTATTGGGGGGGGCAGTTTAGGACCAGAGGGCACAGCCTCAGAAAAGACGAGTGCCCAATTTAGAGTAGAGATGAGGGCGGTGAATCTGTGGAATTCTTCACACAAACAGCTGTGTGGGCCAAGTTATTGGATATTTTTAAAGGTTGATAGGTTCTTAATTAGTCGAGATGTCAAAGGTTACGGGGAGAAGGCAGGAGAATGGGGTTGAGAGGGATAATAAATCAGCCATGACGGAATGGTGGAGCAGACTAAATTGTCCGAATAGCCTAATTCTACGCCTATATCTCATGGTCTTATGGCGGGTGGAAATTGTGTACGAAAGGATTGATTTGCGTGTATATTCTAAAGGGATTGTCAGTGTATATGGGGTTTGTATACTTTCTGTATTATGTTGACATTGTATTGGAAGGCGTTGTATATTCTGCGGTTGCTAAGCATGTTATATCAGTATTGTATACATTCTGCAGGTATGCGCTTTGTCAGAACCTTGTCTACAGTCTATAACGGGTGGACACTGAATGAGAGCTCTGCATGCTTTATCCGACATGGACAGTGTTTGTAGAGGTTCTGTTCGTTCTGTAGGGGTTGACGTTGAAGGTGAGGGTTGTATCCATTCAACTGGGCCGTGGCGGTGTGTCAATTCTTCAGGGATGGATATTGTCTCCAAGGTCCGTGTGAGTTCCAGGACGCCTCCGGGACCATCCCCCTTTCCAAAGCCCCGTCCCCAATATTCCCAAAGCCTATCCACAACATCCCTGGAGTCCAACCGACTGTCCCAGGAGAAACCGCGGGACCGCCGCCCATCGCCACGTCCGGCCCGGCCAGGCCAGGCCCTACTACAACCCACTACACTTCCCGTGCTGTTCCAATGCAGGAAACAGATCGAGTGGCTCCCCCGTCACTCAGTCCCTCGCCGCCCGAGCCCGGGACCATCCAAGTCGCGCAGGAACTCCCTTTCTTCACGGTTAACTGAGAAATAATCCCGGGCTGCCGGCACCTTCTCTGACAAATCAAGCCAGCGAGGAAGGGGAAGAGTTTTTGATGAATCAGGCATTCAGAAGTTGTCCTGCTCCCCGCCGTGTGTTTAATATTCCTGTTTGATAGCAGATTAACTCGACGACATTTCATTGAAAGTCCAAGTCATCCGTTTCCAAAGCGAAGGTTCAGATCAGCTGCCGAGGCAGAGTGCGCGACGGGCAGCTCCGGGCTATGAAGAACGGGGAAGCCCGCTCCCCGTCCCGTTGAATCCGACCGGGCGGCGGCTTACCAACACACTCAGTCCCAAAAGTCGGGTCGCTGGCCCGGGGAAGGGAAGATCACAGGAAGGGGACGTCCGATTACGCATCTCAACGATCTGCGCCCCTCCCATGCCCATCTCCGAGAATCGTACACCCTCACCCTCCAACGTGAGGGAGGGCGAGGTGTGTGTGGAGGAGGGGGACGGACGCAGTCTGCAAGAGGGAAACGCATCAGGGATGGGGATAAGGGGTGTTGAGCTTATCGGCAACTAACCCCTGACCATGATGTGTGTAGGAGAGAGAGGATGAGTGTGTGGGGTGTGTATGAGAGAGACGAGTCTGTGGGGTGTGTACGAGAGAGAGGGTGAGTGTGCATGGTGTGTATGAGAGAGCGGGTGAGTGTGCGGGGTGTGTACGAGAGAGAGGGTGAATCTGTGGGGTGTGTACGAGAGAGAGGGTGTGTGTGTGCGGTGTGTACGAGAGAGGGTGAATGTGTGGAGTGTGCACGAGAGAGATGGTGAGTGTGTGGGGTATATCAGAGAGAGGGTGAGTGTGTGGGGTGTGTACGAGAGAGGGTTAGTGTGTGGGGTGTGTACGAGAGAGAGGGTGAGTGTGGGGTGTGTACGAGAGAGAGGATGAGTGTGTGGGGTGTGCACGAGAGAGACGGTGAGTGAGTGGGAGTGAATGAGAGAGAGGGTGGGTATGTGGGGTTTGTACGAGAGTGGGTGAGTGTGCGGTGTCTGTACGAGAGAGAGGGTGAGTGTGGGGTGTGTACGAGAGAGAGGATGAGTGTGTGGGGTGTGCACGAGAGAGAGGGTGAGTGTGTGGGAGTGAATGAGAGAGAGGGTGGGTGTGTGGGGTTTGTACGAGAGCGGGTGAGTGTGCGGTGTCTGTACGAGAGAGAGGGTGAGTGTGTGTGGTGTGTAAGAGAGAGAGTGTGACTGTGTGTGGTGTGTACAAGAGAGTGGATGAGTGTGTGGGGTGTGTACAAGAGTGAGTGTTAGTGTGTGGGGTGTGTACGAGAGTGTGTGTGTGTGGGGTGTGTATGGGAGAGAGTGTGAGTGTGTGGGATGCAGATGAGAAAGAGAGTGAGTGTGTTGGGTGTGTATTAGAGAGCGGGTGAGTGTGCATGGTGTGTTTGAGAGAGAGTGTGAGTGTGTGGGGTGTGTATGGATGATTAGGTGAGTATGTGTTAGTGTATGAGAGAGAGGGTGAGTGTGTGTGGGGTGTATGAGAGAGAGGGTGAGTGTGAGGAGTGTGTATGAGAGATAAGGTGAGTTTGTACGCTGTGTAAGAGAGAGAGGGTGAGTGTGTGTGCTGTGCAAGAGAGAGAGGGTGAGGATGAGAAAAAGGGTGAGTGTGTGGGGTGTGTACAAGAGAGAAGGTGAGTGTGTGAGTGTGTACGTGAGAGAGGGTGCATGAGCGGGGTGTGTACGAGAGACAGGGTGAATGAGCGGGGTGTGTACGAGAGAGAGGGTGAGTGTGCGGTGTGTGCACGTGAGACAGGGTGAGTGTGCGGGGTGCTTACGAGAGAGGGTGAGTGTGGTGTGTACGAGAGTGAGTGTGCGTGCTGTGTCAGAGAGAGAGGATGAGTTTGTGGGTGTGTATGAGCGAGTGGGTAAGTATCTGGGCAGTCTACCAGAGAGAGGGTGAGTGTGTGGGGTGTGTACGAGTGTGAGTGTGTGGGGTGTGTATTACAGTGAGTGTGTGTGTGTGGGATCTGTACGAGAGTGAGTGTGTGTGTGTGGGGGGTGTGTATGACAGAGTGTGTGTGTGCGATGCGGACGAGAAAGAGTGTGAGTGTTTTGGGTGTGTATGAGAGAGCGGGTGAGTGTGCGTGTTGTGTTTGAGAGAGAGGATGAGTGTGTCTGGTGTGTATCAGCCAGAGGGTGAGTGTGTGTGGTTTGTACGAGAGAGAGTGTGACTGTGTGTGGTGTGTACAAGAGAGTGGATGAGTGTGTGCGATGTGTAAGAGAGAGAGCGTGAATGTGTGGGGTGTGCACGAGAGAGAGGGTGAGTGTGTGGGAGTGAATGAGAGAGAGGGTGGGTGTATGGGGTTTGTACGAGAGTGGGTGAGTGTGCGGTGTCTGTACGAGAGAGAGGGTGTGTGTGTGCGCTGTGTACGAGAGAGAATGTGACTGTGTGGGTAGAGTATGAGAGAGCGGATGAGTGTGTGTGCTGTGTTTGAGAGAGAGGATGAGTGTGTGAGTTGTGTATGAGAGAGAGGCTGAGTGTGTGGGCTGTGTACGAGAGAGAGGGTGAGTGTTGACGAGAGAGAGGGTGAGTATGTGGGGTGCGGATGAGAAAGAGGGTGAGTGTGTGCGGTGTGTACGAGAGAGAATGTGAGTGTGTGTGGTGTGTGCAAGAGAGTGGATGAGTGTGTGGGGTGTGTATGAGAGAGAGGGTGAGTGTGTGGGCTGTGTACTAGAGAGAGGTTGAGTGTGTTTTCTGTGTATCAGAGAGAGGTTGAGTGTGTTTTCTGTGCATCAGAGAGAGGATGAGTGTGTCGGGTGTGTATCAACCAGAGGGTGAGTGTGTGGGGTGTGTACGAGAGAGAGTGTGAGTGTGTGTGTGGTGTGTACAAGAGAGTGGATGAGTGTGTGCGGTGTGTACGAGAGAGAGGGTAAGTGTGCGGTGTGTGTATGAGAGAGAGGGTGAGTGTGCGTGCTGTGTCAGAGAGAGAGGATGAGTTTGTGGGTGTGTATGAGCGAGTGGGTAAGTATCTGGGCAGTCTACCAGAGAGGTGAGTGTGTGGGATCTGTACGAGAGTGAGAGTGTGTGTGTGTGGGGTGTGTATGACGGAGTGTGTGTGTGCGATGCGAACGAGAAAGAGTGCGAGTGTTTTGGGTGTGTATGAGAGAGCGGGTGAGTGTGCGTGTTGTGTTTGAGAAAGAGGGTGAGTGTGTGGGGTGTGCACGAGAGAGAGGGTGAGTGTGTGGGAGTGAATGAGAGAGAGGGTGGGTGTGTGGGGTTTGTACGAGAGCAGGTGAGTGTGCGGTGTCTGTACGAGAGAGAGGGTGAGTGTGTGCGCTGTGTACGAGAGAGAGTGTGACTGTGTGGGTAGAGTATGAGAGAGCGGGTGAGTGTGTGTGCTGTGTTTGAGAGAGAAGGTGGGTGTGCGTGTTGTGTAAGAGAGAGAGGGTGAGTGTGTGGGCTGTGTACGAGAGAGAGGGTGAGTGTGTACGAGAGAGAGAGGGTGAGTATGTGGGGTGCAGACGAGAAAGGGTGAGTGTGTGCGGTGTGTACGAGAGAGAGTGTAAGTGTGTGTGGTGTGTGCAAGAGAGTGGATGAGTGTGTTCGGTGTGTACGAGAGAAAGGATGAGTGTGTGGTGTGTACGAGAGAGAGGGTGAGTGTGTGGGGTGTGTATGAGAGAGAGGGTGAGTGTGTAGGGTGTGTATGAGAGAGGGTGAGTATGTGGGCAGTGTACTAGAGAGAGGGTGAGTATGTAGGGTGTGTACGAGAGTGAGGATGACTGTTGCGGTGTGTAAGAGAGAGAGTGTGAGTGTGTGTGGTGTGTACAAGAGAGTGGATGAGTGTGTTCGGTGTGTACGAGAGAGAGTGTTAGTGTGTGGGGCGTGTACGAGAGTGAGTGTGTGTGTGTGGGGTGTGTATGAGAGAGAGGGTGAGTGTGTGTGCTGTGTCAGAGAGAGAGGGTGAGTGTGTGGGTGTGTATGAACGAGAGGGTGAGTATGTGGGCAGTGTACCAGAGAGAGGGTGAGTGTGTAGGGTGTGTACGAGAGTGAGGATGAGTGTGTGGGGTGTGTACGAGAGTGAGTGTGAGTGTGTGGGGTGTGTATGAGAGTGAGTGAGTGTGTGGGATGTGTACGAGAGTGAGTGTGTGTGTGTGGGGTGTGTATGAGAGAGAGAGTGAGTGTGTGGGATGCGGACGAGAAACAGTGTGAGTGTTTTGGGTGTGTATGAGAGAACGGGTGAGTGTGCGTGTTGTGTTTGAGAGAGAGGGTGAGTGTGTGGGGTGTGTATGAGAGAGAGGGTGAGTGCGTAGGGTGGGGATGAGAAAAAGGGTGAGTGTGTGGGGTGTGTACGAGAGAGAGGGTGAGTGTGTGGGGTTTGTACGAGAGAGGGTGAGTGTGTGAGATGTGTATGAGAGAGAGGGTGAGTGTGTACGTTGTGTTTGAGAGAGAGGGTGAGTGTGTGGGCTGTGTACTACAGAGAGATTGAGTGTGTTGTGTCTGTATCATAGAGAGGATGAGTGTGTCTGGTGTGTATCATCCAGAGTGTGAGTGTGTGTGGTATGTACGAGAGAGAGTGTGACTGTGTGTGGTGTGTACAAGAGAGTGGATGAGCGTGTGCGGTGTGTAAAAGAGAGAGAGAGTGAGTGTGTGAGTGTACGAGAGAGAGGGTGAGTGAGCGGGGTGTGTACGAGCGAGAGGGTGAGTGTGCGGGGTGCTTACGAGAGAGGGTGAGTGTGCGATGTGTGTATGAGAGAGAGGGTGAGTGTGTGTGCGATGTGTGTATGAGCGAGAGGGTGAGTATGTGGGCAGTGTACCAGAGAGAGGGTGAGTGTGTAGGGTATGTACGAGAGTGAGGATGAGTGTGTGGGGTGCCTATGAGAGTGAGTGTGTGTGTGTGGGATGTGTACGAGAGTGAGTGTGCATGTGTGGTGTGTGTATGAGATAGAGTGGGAGTGTGTGGGATGCGGACAAGAAAGAGTGTGAGTGTTTTGTGTGTGTATGAGAGAGCGGGTGAGTGTGCGTGGTGTGTTTGAGAGAGAGGGTGAGTGTGTTGTCTCTGTATCAGAGAGAGGATGAGTGTGTCCGGTGCATATCAGCCAGAGGGTGAGTGTGTGGTGTGTTTACAAGAGAGAGGGTGAGTGTGTGGGGTGTGTACGAGAGAGAGGATGAGTGTGTGGGGTGTGTTCGAGGTGGAGGATGAGTGTGTGGGGTGTGTACGAGAGAGGGTGAGTGTGTGGTGTGTGCACGAGAGAGAGGGTGAGTGTGTGGGGTTTGTACCAGAGCGGGTGAGTGTGCAGTGTCTGTACGAGAGAGAGGGTGAGTGTGTGGGGTGTGTACAAGAGTGAGTGTTAGTGTGTGGGGTGTGTACGAGAGTGAGTGTGTGTGTGTGGGGTGTGTATGAGAGAGAGGGTGATTGTGTGTGCGGTGTATCAGAGAGAAGGTGACTGTGTACTGTGTCAGAGAGAGAGTGTGAGTATGTGGGCAGTCTACCAGAGAGAGGGTGAGTGTGTAGGGTGTGTACGAGAGTGAGGATGAGTGTGTGGGGTGTGTACGAGTGTGAGTGTGTGGGGTATGTACTAGAGTGAGTGTGTGTGTGTGTGTGGGATGTGTACGAGAGTGAGTGTGTGGGGTGTGTATGAGAGAGAGAGTGAGTGTGTGGGATGCTGACGAGAAACAGTGTGAGTGTTTTGGGTGTGCATGAGAGAGCAGGTGAGTGTGCGTGTTGTGTTTGAGAGAGAGGGTGAGTGTGTGGGGTGTGTACGAGAGAGAGGATGAGTGTGTGGGGTGTGAGAGAGGGTGAGTGTGTGAGTGTGTACGAGAGAGGGTGAATGAGCGGGGTGTGTACGAGAGAGAGGGTGAGTGTGCGGTGTGTGCACGTGAGAGATGGTGAGTGTGCAGGGTGCTTACGAGAGAGGGTGAGTGTGCGGGGTGTGTACGAGAGTGAGTGTGTGTGGTGTGTACGAGAGTGAGTGTGTGTGTGTGGTGTGTGTATGAGAGAGATGGTGAGTGTGTGGGCTGCGGATGAGAAAGAGTGTGAGTGTGTTGGGTGTGTATGAGAGAGCGGATGAGTGTGCGTCGTGTGTTAGAGAGAGAGGGTGAGTGTGTGGGCTGTGTACTAGAGAGAGGATGCGTGTGTTGGGTGTGTCTCCGAGAGAGGGTGAGTGTGTGGTGTGTGTTTGAGAGAGAGGGTGAGTGTGCGGGGTGTTTACGAGAGAGAGGGTGAGTGTGCTGTGTGTGTATGAGAGAGAGGCTGAGTGTGTGGGGTTTGTACGAGAGAGGGTGAGTGTGTGGGGTGTGTACGAGAGAGAGGGTGAGCGTGCGTGGTGTGTATCAGAGAGAGGGTGAGTGTGTGAGATGTGTATGAGAGAGAGGGTGAGTGTGTACGTTGTGTTTGAGAGAGAGGGTGAGTGTGTTGTGTCTGTATCATAGAGAGGATGAGTGTGTCTGGTGTGTATCAGCCAGAGGGTGAGTGTGTGTGGTGTGTACGAGAGAGAGGGTGAGTGTGCGGTGTGTGTATGAGAGCGAGGGTGAGCATGTGTAGTTTGTACTGGAGAGGGTGAGTGTGTGGGGTGTGTGTGAGGGAGAGGGTGAGTGTGAGAGCGAGGGTGAGTGTGTGGGGTGTGTACGAGAGACTGGGTGCGTGTGTGAGGTGTGTACGAGAGAGAGGGTGAGTGTGTGGGTAGAGTATGAGAGAGCGGGTGATTGTGTGCGTTTTGTACGAGAGAGAGTGTGACTGTGTGTGGTGTGTACAAGAGAGTGGATGAGTGTGTGGGGTGTGTACGAGAGTGAGTGTGAGTGTGTGTGTGTGTACAAGAGAGAGGGTGAGTGAGCGGGGTGTGTACGAGAGACAGGGTGAGTGTGCGGTGTGTGCACGTGAGAGAGGGAGAGTGTGCAGTGTGTGTATGAGAGAGGGTGTGTGTGTGTGCAGTGTGTACGAGAGAGAGTGTGAGTGTGTGTGGTGTGTACAAGAGAGTGGATGAGAGTGTGCAGTGTGTACAAGACAGTGAGAGAGTGTGCGATGTGTGTATGAGAGAGAGGGTGAGTGTGTGTGCGGTGTATCAGAGAGAGGGTGAGTGTGCGTGCTGTGTCAGAGAGAGAGGGTGAGTGTGTAGGGTGTGTATGAGAGTGATGATGAGTGTGTGGGGTGTGTACGAGTGTGAGTGTGTGGGGTGTGTACTACAGTGAGTGTGTGTGTGTGGGATCTGTAGAAGAGTGAGTGTGTGTGTGTGGGGTGTGTATGAGAGACAGAGTGTGTGTGTGGGATGCGGACGAGAAAGAGTGTGAGTGTCTTGGGTGTGTATAAGAGAGCGGGTGAGTGTGCGTGTTGTGTTTGAGAGAGAGGGTGAGTGTGTGGGGTGTGTATGAGAGAGAGTGTGACTGTGTGTGGTGTGTATAAGAGAGTGGATGTGTGTGTGCGGTGTGTAGGAGAGAGAGGGTGAATGTGTGGGGAGTGCACGAGAGAGAGGGTGAGTGTGTGGGAGTGAATGAGAGAGAGGGTGGGTGTGTGGGGTTTGTACGAGAGCGGGTGAGTGTGCGGTGTCTGTACGAGAGAGAGGATGAGTGTGTGCGCTGTGTACGAGAGAGAGTGTGACTGTGTGGGTAGAGTATGAGAGAGCGGGTGAGTGTGTGTGCTGTGTTTGAGAGAGAGGATGAGTGTGTGAGTTGTGTATGAGAGAGAGGCTGAGTGTGTGGGCTGTGTACGAGAGAGAGGGTGAGTATGTGGGGTGTGTACGAGAGAGAGGGTGAGTGTGTGGGGTGTGTACGAGAGAGAGTGTGAGTGTGTGTGGTGTGTACAAGAGAGTGGATGAGTGTGTGCGGTGTGTACGAGAGAGAGGGTGAGTGTGCGGTGTGTGTATGAGAGAGAGGGTGAGTGTGTGTGCGGTGTATGAGAGAAGGTGAATGTGTGTGCTGTGTCAGAGAGAGAGAGAGGGTGAGTGTATGGGTGTGTACGAGAGTGAGGATGAGTGTGTGCGGTGTATACGAGAGTGAGTGTGAGTGTGTGGGCGGTGTACTAGAGAGAGGGTGAGTGCGTTGTGTCTGTATCAGAGAGAGGATGAGTGTGTCCGGTGTGTACGAGAGAGATTGTGACTGTGTGGGGTGTGTACGAGAGAGAGGGTGAGTGTGCGGTGTGTGTATGAGAGAGAGGGTGAGTGTGTGGGATTTGTACGGGAGAGGGTGAGTGTGTGGGGTGTGTACGAGAGACTGGGTGCGTGTGTGAGGTGTGTACGAGAGAGAGGGTGAGTGTGTGTGCGGTGTATCAGAGAGAGGGTGAGTGTGCGTGCTGTGTCAGAGTGAGAGGGTAAGTGTGTGGGTGTGTATGAGCGAGAGGGTGAGTATGTGGACAGTCTACCAGAGAGAGGGTGAGTGTGTGGGTTGCCTATGAGAGTGAGTGTGAGTGTGTGGGATGCGGACGAGAAAGAGTGTGAGTGTGTAGGGTGTGTATGAGAGAGCGGGTGAGTGTGTGTGCTGTGTTTGAGAGAGAGGGTGAGTGTGTTGTGTCTGTATCAGAGAGAGGATGAGTGTGTCTGGTGTGTATCAGCCAGAGGGTGAGTGTGTGGTGTGTTTAGAAGAGAGAGGGTGAGTGTGTGGGGTGTGTACGAGAGAGAGGATGAGTGTGTGGGGTGTGTACGAGAGAGAGGATGAGTATGTGGGCAATCTACCAGAGAGAGGGTGAGTGTGTAGGGTGTGTACGAGAGTGAGGATGAGTGTGTGGGGTGTGTACGAGAGTGAGTGTGTGCGTGTGGGGCGTGTACGAGAGTGAGTGTGTGTGGGGTGTGTACGAGAGTGAGTGTGTGTGGGGTGTGTACGAGAGTGAGTGTGTGTGTGTGGGGTGTGTATGAGAGAGAGAGTGAGTGTGTGGGATGCGGACGAGAAACAGTGTGAGTGTTTTGGGTGTGTATGAGAGAACGGGTGAGTGTGCATGGGGTGTTTGAGAGAGAGGGTGAGTGTGTGGGGTGTGTATGAGAGAGAGGGTGAGTGTGTGGGCTGTGTAAAGAGAGCGGGTGAGTGTGTTGTGTTTGTATCAGAGAGAGGATGAGTGTGTCCGGTGCGTATCAGCCAGAGGGTGAGTGTATGGTGTGTTTACAAGAGAGAGGGTGAGTGTGTGGGGTGTGTACGAGAGAGAGGATGAGTGTGTAGGGTGTGTACGAGAGAGAGTGTGACTGTGTGCGGTGTGTACAAGAGAGTGGATGAGTGTGTGGGGTCTGTACGAGAGAGAGTGTGAGTGTGTGGGATGCGGATGAGAAAGAGAGTGAGTGTGTTGGGTGTGTATTAGAGAGTGGGTGATTGTGCGTGGTGTATTTGAGAGAGAGGGTGAGTGTGTGTGGGGTGTATGAGAGAGAGGGTGAGTGTGAGGGGTGTCTATGAGAGATAAGGTGAGTACGCTATGTAAGAGAGAGGGTGTGAGTGTGTGGGCTGTGCAAGAGAGCGAGGGTGAGTGTGTGCGGTGCGGACGAGAAAAAGGGTGAGTGTGTGGGGTGTGTACAAGAGAGAGGGTGAGTGAGTGTGTATGAGAGAGAGGGTGAGTGAGCGGGGTGTGTACGAGAGAGGGTGAGTGTGCGGTGTGTGCACGTGAGAGAGGGTGAGTGTGCGGGGTGCTTACGAGAGAGGGGGAGTGTGCGGTGTGTGTATGAGAGAGTGTGGGTGTGTGTGGTGTGTACAAGAGAGTGGATGAGCGTGTGCGGTGTGTACGAGAGAGAGGGTGAGTGTGTGGGATGCGGATGAGAAAGAGAGTGAGTGTGTTGGGTGTGTATGAGAGAGCGGGTGAGTGTGCGTGTTGTGTTTGAGAGAGAGGGTGAGTGTGTGGGGTGTGTATGAGAGAGAGTGTGAGTTTGTTGTGTCTGTATCAGAGAGAGGATGAGTGTGTCCGGTGTGTATCAGCCAAAGGGTGAGTGTGTGGTGTGTGTACAAAAGAGAGGGTGAGTGTGTGGGGTGTATACGAGAGAGATGATGAGGGTGTGCGGTATGTACGAGAGAGAGGATGAGTGTGCGTGGTGTGTATCAGAGAGGGGGTGAGTGTGAGGGGTGTGAATGAGAGATAAGGTGAGTGTGTGTTAGTGTATGACAGATAGGGTGAGTGTGTGTGGGGTGTATGAGAGATAAGGTGAGTGTGTGGGCTGTGCAAGAGAGAGAGGGTGAGTGTGTGGGCTGTGTACGAGAGAGAGGATGAGTGTGTGGGGTGTGCACGAGAGAGAGGGTGAGTGTGTGGGAGTGAATGAGAGAGAGGGTGGGTGTGTGGGGTTTGTACGAGAGCGGGTGAGTGTGCGGTGTCTGTACGAGAGAGAGGGTGAGTGTGTGTGGTGTGTAAGAGAGAGAGTGTGACTGTGTGTGGTGTGTACAAGAGTGAGTGTTAGTGTGTGGGGTGTGTACGAGAGTGAGTGTGTGTGTGGGCTGTGCAAGAGAGAGAGGGTGAGTGTGTGGGCTGTGCAAGAGAGAGAGGGTGAGTGTGTGGGCTGTGTACGAGAGAGGGGTGATTGTGTGGGCTGTGTACGAGAGAGAGGATGAGTGTGTGGGGTGTGTATGAGAGAGAGTGTGAGTGTGTGGGTGTGTACGAGAGAGAGAGTGAGTGAGCGGGGTCTGTACGAGAGAGAGGGTGAGTGTGCGGAGTGCTTACGAGAGAGGGTGAGTGTGCGGGGTGCTTACGAGAGAGGGTGAGTGTGCAGTGTGTGTACGAGCGAGAGTGTGAGTGTGTGTGGTGTGTACAAGAGAGAGGGTGAGTGTGCGATGTGTGTATGAGAGAGGGTGAGTGTGTGGGATGCAGATGAGAAAGAGAGTGAGTGTGTTGAGTGTGTATTAGAGAGTGGGTGAGTGAGCGTGGTGTGTTTGAGAGAGAGGATGAGTGTGTGCGGTGTGTACGAGAGAGAGGATGAGAGTTAGTGGTGTGTATCAGAGAGAGGGTGAGTGTGAGGGGTGTGTATGAGAGATAAGGTGAGCGTGTGTTAGTGTATGAGAGAGAGGGTGAGTGTGTGAGTGTGTACGAGAGAGGGTGAGTGAGCGGGGTGTGTACGAGAGGGAGCGTGAGTTTGTGGTATGTGCACGTGAGAGAGGGTTAGTGTGCGGGGTGCTCTTGAGAGAAGGTGAGTGTGTGGGGTGTGTATGAGTGAGAGGGTGAGTATGTGGGCAGTCTCCCAGAGAGAGGGTGAGTGTGTGCGGTTTGTACGAGAGAGAGTGTGACTGTGTGTGATGTGTACAAGAGAGTGGATGAGTGTGTGGGGTATGTACGAGAGTGAGTGTTAGTGTGTGGGGTGTGTACGAGAGAGAGGGTGAGTGTGTGGGATGCGGATAAGAGAGTGAGTGTGTTGGGTGTGTATGAGAGAGCGGGTGAGTGTGCGTGTTGTGTTTGAGAGAGAGGGTGAGTGTGTGGGGTGTGTATGAGAGAGAGTGTGAGTTTGTTGTGTCTGTATCAGAGAGAGGATGAGTGTGTCCGGTGTGTATCAGCCAAAGGGTGAGTGTGTGGTGTGTGTACAAGAGAGAGGGTGAGTGTGTGGGGTGTGTACGAGAGAGAGGATGAGTGTGTGCGGTGTGTACGAGAGAGAGGATGAGTGTGCGTGGTGTGTATCAGAGAGAGGGTGAGTGAGGGGTGTGTATTAGAGATAAGGTGAGTGTGTGTTAGTGTATGACAGAGAGGGTGAGTGTGTGTGGTGTGTATGAGAGAGAGGGTGAGTGTGAGGAGTGTGTATGAGAGATAAGGTGAGTGTGTAGGCTGTGTAAGAGAGAGAGGGTGAGTGTGTGGGCTGTGCAAGAGAGAGAGGGTGAGTGTGTGGGCTGTGTACTAGAGAGAGGGTGAGTGTGTTGGGTGTGTCTCCGAGAGAGGGTGAGTGTGTGGGGTGTGTATGAGAGAGAGGGTGAGTGTGTGGGCTGTGTACCAGGAGAGGGTGAGTGTGTTGTGTCTGTATCAGAGAGAGGATGAGTGTGTGGGGTGTGTATCAGCCAGAGGGTGAGTGTGTGGTGTGTTTACAAGAGAGAGGGTGAGTGTGTGGGGTGTGTACGAGAGAGAGGATGAGTGTGTGGGGTGTGTACGAGAGAGAGGATGAGTGTGTGGGGTGTGTACGAGAGAGAGGGTGAGTGTGTGGGGTGTGTATGAGAGAGAGGGTGAGTGTGTGGGGTGTGCATGAGAGAGAGGGTGAGTGTGTGGGGAGTGAATGAGAGGGTGGATGTGTGGGGTTTGTACGAGAGCGGGTGAGTGTGCGGTGACTGTACGAGAGAGAGGGTGAGTGTGTGCCGTGTGTACGAGAGAGAGTGTGACTGTGTGGTGTGTACAAGAGAGTGGATGAGTGTGTGGGGTGTGTGCGAGAGTGAGTGTGAGTGTTTGGGGTGTGTACGAGAGAGAGGATGAGTGTGTGGGGTGTGTACGAGAGAGAGGGTGAGTGTGTGGGGTGTGTACGAGAGAGAGGGTGAGTGTGTGGGATGTGTATGAGAGAGAGGGTGAATGTGTGGGGTGTGCACGAGAGAACGTGAGTGTGCGGTGTCTGTACGAGAGAGAGGGTGAGTGTGTGCGGTGTGTACAAGAGAGAGTGTGACTGTGTGTGGTGTTTACAAGAGAGTGGATGCGTGTGTGCGGTGTGTAAGAGAGAGACGGTGAGTGTGTGGGGTGTGTACAAGAGAGAGGGTGAGTGTGCGGTGTGTGTATGAGAGAGGGGGTGAGTGTGTGGGGTTTGTACAGGAGAGGGTGAGTGTGCGGTGTGTGTGTGAGAGGGTAAGTGTGAGAGAGAGGGTGAGTGTATTCGGTGTGTACGAGAGACTGGGTGCATGTGTGAGGTGTGTACGAGAGAGAGGGTGAGTGTGTGGGGAGAGTATGAGAGAGCGGGTGAGTGTGTGTGCTGTGTTTGAGAGAGAGGGTGAGTGTGTGAGTTGTGTATGAGAGAGAGGGTGAGTGTGTGGGCTGTGTACTGGAGAGAGGGTGAGTGTGTTGGGTGTGTCTCCGAGAGAGGGTGAGTGTGTGGGGTGTGTACAGGAGAGGGTGAGTGTGTGGAATTTGTACAGGAGAGGGTGAGTGTGCGGTGTGTGTGTGAGAGAGAGGGTGAGTGTGTAGGGTGTGTACGAGAGATTGGGTGCGTGTGTGGGGTGTGTATGAGAGAGAGGGTGAGTGTGCGGTCTGTGTTTGAGAGAGAGGGTGAGTGTGTGGGTTGTGTATGAGAGAGAGGGTGAGTGTGTGGGGTGTGTATGAGAGAGAGGGTGAGTGTGCGGTGTGTGTATGAGAGAGGGTGAGTGTGTGTGGGGTGTATGAGAGAGAGGGTGAGTGTGTGGGGTGTGTATGAGAGAGAAGGTGAGTGTGTAGGCTGTGTAAGAGAGAGAGGGTGAGTGTGTGGGCTGTGTACGAGAGAGAGGGTGAGTGTGTGGGGTGTGTATGAGAGAGAGGGTGAGTGTGTGGGGTGTGTACGAGAGAGAGGGTGAGTGTGTGGGGTGTGTACGAGAGAGAGGGTGAGTGTGCGGGGTGCTTACGAGAGAGGGTGAGTGTGCGGGGTGCTTACGAGAGAGGGTGAGTGTGCAGGGTGCTTACGAGAGAGGGTGAGTGTACAGTGTGTGTACGAGCGAGAGTGTGAGTGTGTGTGGTGTGTACAAGAGAGAGGAGAGTGTGCGATGTGTGTATGAGAGAGAGGGTGAGTGTGTGGGATGCGGATGAGAAAGAGAGTGAGTGTGTTGGGTGTGTATTAGAGAGCGGGTGAGTGTGTGTGGTGTGTTTGAGAGAGAGGATGAGTGTGTGCGGTGTGTACGAGAGAGAGGATGAGTGTTAGTGGTGTGTATCAGAGAGAGGGTGAGTGTGAGGGGTGTGTATGAGAGATAAGGTGAGCGTGTGTTAGTGTATGAGAGAGAGGGAGAATGTGTGAGTGTGTACGAGAGAGAGGGTGAGTGAGCGGGGTGTGTACGAGAGGGAGCGTGAGTTTGTGGTGTGTGCACGTGAGAGAGGGTTAGTGTGCGTGGTGCTCTCGAGAGAAGGTGAGTGTGTGGGGTGTGTATGAGAGAGGGTAAGTGTGTGGGGTGTGTATGAGATAGGGTAAGTGTGTGCGGTGTGTACGAGAGAGAGGGTGAGTGTGTGTGATGTGTACAAGAGAGTGGATGAGTGTGTGGGGTGTGTACGAGAGTGAGTGTGAGTGTGTGGGGTGTGTACGAGAGTGAGTGTGTGTGTGTGGGGTGTGTATGAGAGAGAGGGTGAGTGTGTGGGATGCGGATGAGAAAGAGAGTGAGTGTGTTGGGTGTGTATGAGAGAGCGGGTGAGTGTGCGTGTTGTGTTTGAGAGAGAGGGTGAGTGTGTGGGGTGTGTATGAGAGAGAGGGTGAGTGTGTGGGCTGTGTACTAGAGAGAGGGTGAGTTTGTTGTGTCTGTATCAGAGAGAGGATGAGTGTGTCCGGTGTTTATCAGCCAAAGGGTGAGTGTGTGGTGTGTGTACAAAAGAGAGGGTGAGTGTGTGGGGTGTATACGAGAGAGATGATGAGTGTGTGCGGTGTGTACGAGAGAGAGGATGAGTGTGCGTGGTGTGTATCAGAGAGAGGGTGAGTGTGAGGGGTGTGTATGAGAGATAAGGTGAGTGTGTGGTAGTGTATGAGAGAGAGGGTGAGTGTGTGTGGTGTGTATGAGAGAGAGGGTGAGTGTGTGGGGTGTGTATGAGAGAGAGGGTGAGTGTGTAGGCTGTGTAAGAGAGAAAGGGTGAGTGTGTGGGCTGTACAAGAGAGAGAGGGTGAGTGTGTGGGCTGTGTACCAGAGAGAGGGTGTGTGTTGGGTGTGTCTCCGAGAGAAGGTGAGTGTGTGGGGTGTGTATGAGAGAGAGGGTTAGTGTGTGGGCTGTGTACTAGGAGAGGGTGAGTGTGTTGTGTCTGTATCAGAGAGAGGATGAGTGTGTGCGGTGTGTATCAGCCAGAGGGTGAGTGTGTGGGGTGTGTACGAGAGAGAGGATGAGTGTGTGGGGTGTGTACGAGAGAGAGGTTGAGTGTGTGGAGTGTGTACGAGAGAGAGGATGAGTGTGTGGGGTGTGTATGAGAGAGAGGGTGAGTGTGTGGGGTGTGTATGAGAGAGAGGGTGAGTGTGTGGGGTGTGCATGAGAGAGAGGGTGAGTGTGTGGGGAGTGAATGAGAGGGTGGATGTGTAGGGTTTGTACGAGAGCGGGTGAGTGTGCGGTGACTGTACGAGAGAGAGGGTGAGTGTGTGCCGTGTGTACGAGAGAGAGTGTGACTGTGTGGTGTGTACAAGAGAGTGGATGAGTGTGTGGGGTTTGTGCGAGAGTGAGTGTGAGTGTTTGGGGTGTGTACAAGAGAGAGGGTGAGTGTGTGGGGTGTGTATGAGAGAGAGTGTGAGTGTGTGGGGTGTGTACGAGAGAGAGGATGAGTGTGTGGGGTGTGTACGAGAGAGAGGGTGAGTGTGTGGGGTGTGTACGAGAGAGAGGGTGAGTGTGTGGGCTGTGCAAGAGAGAGAGGGTGAGTGTGTGGGCTGTGTACGAGAGAGGGGTGATTGTGTGGGCTGTGTACGAGAGAGAGGATGAGTGTGTGGGGTGTGTATGAGAGAGAGTGTGAGTGTGTGGGTGTGTACGAGAGAGAGAGTGAGTGAGCGGGGTCTGTACGAGAGAGAGGGTGAGTGTGCGGGGTGCTTACGAGAGTGGGTGAGTGTGCAGTGTGTGTACGAGCGAGAGTGTGAGTGTGTGTGGTGTGTACAAGAGAGAGGGTGAGTGTGCGATGTGTGTATGAGAGAGGGTGAGTGTGTGGGATGCAGATGAGAAAGAGAGTGAGTGTGTTGAGTGTGTATTAGAGAGTGGGTGAGTGAGCGTGGTGTGTTTGAGAGAGAGGATGAGTGTGTGCGGTGTGTACGAGAGAGAGGATGAGAGTTAGTGGTGTGTATCAGAGAGAGGGTGAGTGTGAGGGGTGTGTATGAGAGATAAGGTGAGCGTGTGTTAGTGTATGAGAGAGAGGGTGAGTGTGTGAGTGTGTACGAGAGAGGGTGAGTGAGCGGGGTGTGTACGAGAGGGAGCGTGAGTTTGTGGTATGTGCACGTGAGAGAGGGTTAGTGTGCGGGGTGCTCTTGAGAGAAGGTGAGTGTGTGGGGTGTGTATGAGTGAGAGGGTGAGTATGTGGGCAGTCTCCCAGAGAGAGGGTGAGTGTGTGCGGTTTGTACGAGAGAGAGTGTGACTGTGTGTGATGTGTACAAGAGAGTGGATGAGTGTGTGGGGTGTGTACGAGAGTGAGTGTGAGTGTGTGGGGTGTGTACGAGAGAGAGGGTGAGTGTGTGGGATGCGGATGAGAAAGAGAGTGAGTGTGTTGGGTGTGTATGAGAGAGCGGGTGAGTGTGCGTGGTGTGTTTGAGAGAGAGGGTGAGTGTGTGGGGTGTGTATGAGAGAGAGTGTGAGTTTGTTGTGTCTGTATCAGAGAGAGGATGAGTGTGTCCGGTGTGTATCAGCCAAAGGGTGAGTGTGTGGTGTGTGTACAAGAGAGAGGGTGAGTGTGTGGGGTGTGTACGAGAGAGATGATGAGTGTGTGGGGTGTGTACGAGAGAGAGGATGAGTGTGCGTGGTGTGTATCAGAGAGAGGGTGAGTGTGAGGGGTGTGTATGAGAGATAAGGTGAGTGTGTGGT
Organism: Mobula hypostoma; assembly: GCF_963921235.1. Taxonomy (NCBI): domain Eukaryota; kingdom Metazoa; phylum Chordata; class Chondrichthyes; order Myliobatiformes; family Myliobatidae; genus Mobula; species Mobula hypostoma. Next base: position 116,115,141 of record NC_086108.1, read on the forward strand.
AGTGTATGAGAGAGAGGGTGAGTGTGTGTGGGGTGTATGAGAGAGAGGGTGAGTGTGTGGGGTGTGTAAGAGAGAGAGGGTGAGTGTGTGGGGTGTGTACGAGAGAGAGGGTGAGTGTGTGGGGTGTGCACGAGAGAGAGGGTGAGTGTGTGGGGAGTGAATGAGAGAGAGGGTGGGTGTGTGGGGTTTGTACGAGAGCGGGTGAGTGTGCGGTGTCTGTACGAGAGAGAGGGTGAGTGTGTGTGGTGTGTACGAGAGAGAGGGTGAGCGTGCGTGGAGTGTATGAGAGAGAGTGTGAGTGTGTGGGGTGTGTACGAGAGTGAGTGTGTGTGTTGGGTGTGTATGAGAGAGCGGGTGAGTGTGTGTGCTGTGTTTGAGAGAGAAGGTGGGTGTGCGTGTTGTGTAAGAGAGAGAGGGTGAGTGTGTGGGGTGTGTACGAGAGAGAGGGTGAGTGTGTGGGGTGTGTATGAGAGAGAGGGTGAGTGTGTGGGTGTGTACGAGAGAGAGGGTGAGTGTGTGGGGTGTGTACGAGAGAGGGTGAGTGTGTGGAGTGTGTACGAGAGAGGGTGAGTGTGTGGGGTGTGTACGAGAGAGGGTGAGTGTGCTGTGTGTGTATGAGAGAGAGGGTGAGTGTGTGGGGTGTGTACAAGAGAGAGGGTGAGTGTGTGGGGTGTGTATGAGAGAGGGTGAGTGTGTGAATGTGTGTATGAGAGAGAGGTGAGTGTGCTGTGTGTATGAGAGAGAGGGTGAGTGTGTGGGGTGTGTATGATTGAGAGGATGAGTGTGTGGGGTGTGTACAAGAGAGAGGATGAGTGTGCGTGGTGTGTATCAGAGAGAGTGTGAGTGTGAGGGGTGTGTATTAGAGATAAGGTGAGTGTGTGGTAGTGTATGAGAGAGAGGATGAGTGTGTGGGGTGTGGACGAGAGAGGATGAGTGAGTGAGGTTGGTACGAGAGAGAGGGTGAGTGTGTGGTGTGTGCACGTGAGAGAGGGTTAGTGTGCGGGGTGCTCTTGAGAGAAGGTGAGTGTGTGGGGTGTGTATGAGTGAGAGGGTGAGTATGTGGGCAGTGTATGAGAGAGAGGGTGAGTGTGTGCGGTGTGTACGAGAGAGAGTGTGAGTGTGTGTGATGTGTACAAGAGAGTGGATGAGTGTGTGGGGTATGTACGAGAGTGAGTGTTAGTGTGTGGGGTGTGTACGAGAGAGAGGGTGAGTGTGTGGGTTGTGTTTGAGAAAGAGGGTGAGTGTGTTGGGTGTGTATGAGAGAGAGGGTGAGTGTGTGTGTTGTGTTTGAGAGAGAGGGTGAGTGTGTGGGGTGTGTATGAGAGAGAGGGTGAGTGTGTTGTGTCTGTATCAGAGAGAGGATGAGTATGTCCGGTGTGTATCAGCCAGAGGGTGAGTGTGTGGTGTGTGTACAAGAGAGAGGGTGAGTGTGTGGGGTGTGTACGAGAGAGAGGATGAGTGTGTGGGGTGTGTACGAGAGAGAGGATGAGTGTGCGTGGTGTGTATCAGAGAGAGTGTGAGTGTGAGGGGTGTGTATTAGAGATAAGGTGAGTGTGTGGTAGTGTATGAGAGAGAGGATGAGTGTGTGGGGTGTGTACGAGAGAGGGTGAGTGTGTGGAGTGTGTATGAGAGAGAGGGTGAGTGTGTGGGTTGTGTATGAGAGAGAGGGTGAGTGTGTGGGGTGTGTACGAGAGAGAGGGTGAGTGTGTGGGCTGTGTACTAGAGAGAGGGTGAGTGTGTTGGATGTGTCTCCGAGAGAGGGTGAGTGTGTGGGGTGTGTATGAGAGAGAGGGTGAGTGTGTGGGCTGTGTACTAGAGAGAGGTTGAGTGTGTTTTGTGTGTATCAGAGAGAGGATGAGTGTGTCGGGTGTGTATCAGCCAGAGGGTGAGTGTGTGGTGTGTGTACAAGAGAGAGGGTGAGTGTGTGGGGTGTGTACGAGAGAGAGGATGAGTGTGTGGGGTGTGTACGAGAGAGAGGATGAGTGTGTGGGGTGTGTACGAGAGAGAGGGTGAGTGTGTGGGGTGTGTATGAGAGAGAGGGTGAGTGTGTGGGGTGTGTATGAGAGAGAGGGTGAGTGTGTGGGGAGTGAATGAGAGGGTGGATGTGTGGGGTTTGTACGAGAGCGGGTGAGTATGCGGTGACTGTACGAGAGAGAGGGTGAGTGTGTGGGGTGTGTACGAGAGAGAGGGTGAGTGTGTGCGGTGTGTACAAGAGAGTGGATGAGTGTGTGGGTGTGTGCGAGAGTGAGTGTGAGTGTTTGGGGTGTGTACGAGAGAGAGGGTGAGTGTGTGGGGTGTGTATGAGAGAGAGGGTGAGTGTGTGGGGTGTGTATGAGAGAGAGGGTGAGTGTGTAGGGTGTGTATGAGAGAGAGGGTGAGTGTGTGGGGTGTGTACGAGAGAGCGTGAGTGTGCGGTGTCTGTACGAGAGAGAGGGTGAGTGTGTGCTGTGTGTACGAGAGAGAGTGTGACTGTGTGTGGTGTGTACAAGAGAGTGGATGAGTGTGTGCGGTGTGTAAGAGAGAGAGGGTGAGTGTGTGGGTGTGCACGAGAGAGAGGGTGAGTGTGTGGTGTGTGTATGAGAGAGAAGGTGAGTGTGTGGGGTTTGTACGGGAGAGGGTGAGTTTGCGGTGTGTGTGTGAGAGGGTGAGTGTGAGAGAGAGGGTGAGTGTGTGTGGTGTGTACGAGAGACTGGGTGCGTGTGTGAGGTGTGTATGAGAGAGAGGGTGAGTGTGTGGGGAGAGTATGAGAGAGCGGGTGAGTGTGTGTGCTGTGTTTGAGAGAGAGGGTGAGTGTGTGAGTTGTGTATGAGAGAGAGGGTGAGTGTGTGGGCTGTGTACTAGAGAGAGGGTGAGTGTGTTGGGTGTGTCTCCGAGAGAGGGTGAGTGTGTGGGGTGTGTACAGGAGAGGGTGAGTGTGTGGGGTGTGTACAGAGAGAGGGTGAGTGTGCTGTGTGTGTATGAGAGAGAGGGTGAGTGTGTGGGGTGTGTACGAGAGAGAGGGTGAGTGTGTGGGGTGTGTATGAGAGAGAGGGTGAGTGTGTGGGGTGTGTATGAGAGAGAGGGTGAGTGTGTGTGTTGTGTATGAGAGAGAGGGTGAGTGTGTGGGGTGTGTATGAGAGAGAGGGTGAGTGTGTGGGGTGTGTTTGAGAGAGAGGGTGAGTGTGTGTGGTGTGTATGAGAGAGAGGGTGAGTGTGTGGGGTGTGTATGAGAGAGAGGGTGAGTGTGTGGGGTGTGTATGAGAGAGAGGGTGAGTGTGTGGGGTGTGTACGAGAGAGAGGTTGAGTGTGTGGGGTGTGTATGAGAGAGAGGGTGAGTGTGTGGGGTGTGTACGAGAGAGAGGGTGAGTGTGTGGGGTGTGTACGAGAGAGAGGGTGAGTGTGTGGGGTGTGTACGAGAGAGGGTGAGTGTGTGGGGTGTGTACGAGAGAGGGTGAGTGTGTGGGGTGTGTACGAGAGAGGGTGAGTGTGTGTGTGTACGAGAGAGAGGGTGAGTGTGTGTGGTGTGTACAAGAGAGAGGGTGAGTGTGCTGTGTGTATGAGAGAGAGGGTGAGTGTGTGGGGTGTGTATGAGAGAGAGGGTGAGTGTGTGGGGTGTGTATGAGAGAGAGGGTGAGTGTGTGGGTGTGTATGAGAGAGAGGGTGAGTGTGTGGCGTGTGTACGAGAGAGAGGATGAGTGTGCGTGGTGTGTATCAGAGAGAGTGTGAGTGTGAGGGGTGTGTACGAGAGATAAGGTGAGCGTGTGTTAGTGTATGAGAGAGAGGGAGAATGTGTGAGTGTGTACGAGAGAGAGGGTGAGTGAGCGGGGTGTGTACGAGAGGGAGCGTGAGTTTGTGGTGTGTGCACGTGAGAGAGGGTTAGTGTGCGTGGTGCTCTCGAGAGAAGGTGAGTGTGTGGGGTGTGTATGAGAGAGGGTAAGTGTGTGGGGTGTGTATGAGAGAGGGTAAGTGTGTGCGGTGTGTACGAGAGAGAGGGTGAGTGTGTGTGATGTGTACAAGAGAGTGGATGAGTGTGTGGGGTGTGTACGAGAGTGAGTGTCAGTGTGTGGGGTGTGTACGAGAGTGAGTGTGTGTGTGTGGGGTGTGTATGAGAGAGAGGGTGAGTGTGTGGGATGTGTATGAGAGAGAGGGTGAGTGTGTGGGGTGTGTATGAGAGAGCGGGTGAGTGTGCGTGTTGTGTTTGAGAGAGAGGGTGAGTGTGTGGGGTGTGTATGAGAGAGAGGGTGAGTGTGTGGGATGTGTACTAGAGAGAGGGTGAGTTTGTTGTGACTGTATCAGAGAGAGGATGAGTGTGTCCGGTGTTTATCAGCCAAAGGGTGAGTGTGTGGTGTGTGTACAAGAGAGAGGGTGAGTGTGTGGGGTGTGTACGAGAGAGATGATGAGTGTGTGGGGTGTGTACGAGAGAGAGGATGAGTGTGCGTGGTGTGTATCAGAGAGAGGGTGAGTGTGAGGGGTGTGTATGAGAGATAAGGTGAGTGTGTGTTAGTGTATGAGAGAGAGGGTGAGTGTGTGTGGGGTGTATGAGAGAGAGGGTGAGTGTGTGGGGTGTGTATGAGAGAGAGGGTGAGTGTGTGGGGTGTGTATGAGAGAGAGGGTGAGTGTGTGGGCTGTGCAAGAGAGAGAGGGTGAGTGTGTGGGCTGTGTACTAGAGAGAGGGTGTGTGTTGGGTGTGTCTCCGAGAGAAGGTGAGTGTGTGGGGTGTGTATGAGAGAGAGGGTTAGTGTGTGGGCTGTGTACTAGAGAGAGGGTGAGTGTGTTGTGTGTGTATCAGAGAGAGGATGAGTGTGTGGGGTGTGTATCAGCCAGAGGGTGAGTGTGTGGGGTGTGTACGAGAGAGAGGGTGAGTGTGTGGGGTGTGTACGAGAGAGAGGGTGAGTGTGTGGGGTGTGTACGAGAGAGAGGATGAGTGTGTGGGGTGTGTATGAGAGAGAGGGTGAGTGTGTGGGGTGTGTATGAGAGAGAGGGTGAGTGTGTGGGGTGTGTATGAGAGAGAGGGTGAGTGTGTGGGGAGTGAATGAGAGGGTGGATGTGTGGGGTTTGTACGAGAGCGGGTGAGTATGCGGTGACTGTACGAGAGAGAGGGTGAGTGTGTGCCGTGTGTACGAGAGAGAGTGTGACTGTGTGGTGTGTACAAGAGAGTGGATGAGTGTGTGGGGTGTGTGCGAGAGTGAGTGTGAGTGTGTGGGGTGTGTACGAGAGAGAGGGTGAGTGTGTGGGGTGTGTATGAGAGAGAGGGTGAGTGTGTGGGGTGTGTACGAGAGAGAGGGTGAGTGTGTGGGGTGTGTACGAGAGAGAGGGTGAGTGTGTGGGGTGTGTACGAGAGAGAGGGTGAGTGTGTGGGGTGTGTACGAGAGAGAGGGTGAGTGTGTGGGGTGTGTACGAGAGAGAGGGTGAGTGTGTGGGGTGTGTATGAGAGAGAGGGTGAGTGTGTGGGGTGTGTATGAGAGAGGGTGAGTGTGTAGGGTGTGTTTGAGAGAGAGGGTGAGTGTGTGGGGTGTGTACAAGAGAGAGGGTGAGTGTCTGGGGTGTGTATGAGAGAGAGGATGAGTGTGTGGGGTGTATACGAGACAGAGGGTGAGTGTGAGGAGTGTGTATGAGAGATAAGGTGTGTGTAGGCTGTGTAAGAGAGAGAGGGTGAGTGTGTGAGTTGTGTATGAGAGAGAGGGTGAGTGTGTGGGGTGTGTACCAGAGAGAGGGTGAGTGTGTTGCATGTGTCTCCGAGAGAGGGTGAGTGTGTGGGGTGTGTATCAGCCAGAGGGTGAGTGTGTGGGGTGTGTATGAGAGAGAGGGTGAGTGTGTGGGCTGTGTACTAGAGAGAGGGTGAGTGTGTTGTGTCTGTATCAGAGAGAGGATGAGTGTGTCCAGTGTGTATCAGCCAGAGGGTGAGTGTGTTCGGTGTGTATCAGAGAGAGGGTGAGTGTGTGATGTGTGTACAAGAGAGAGGGTGAGTGTCTGGGGTGTGTACGAGAGAGAGGATGAGTGTGTGGGGTGTATACGAGACAGAGGGTGAGTGTTAGGAGTGTGTATGAGAGATAAGGTGTATGTAGGCTGTGTACTAGAGAGAGGGTGAATGTGTTGGATGTGTCTCCGAGAGAGGGTGAGTGTGTGGGGTGTGTATCAGCCAGAGGGTGAGTATGTGGGCAGTGTACCAGAGAGAGGGTGAGTGTGTAGGGTGTGTAGGAGAGAGAGAGTGAAAGAGTGGGGTGTGTATGAGAGAGAGGGTGAGTGTGTGGGGTGTGTACGAGAGAGAGGGTGAGTGTGTGGGGTGTGTATGAGAGAGAGGGTGAGTGTGTGGGGTGTGTATGAGAGAGAGGGTGAGTGTGTGGGTTGTGCACGAGAGAGAGGGTGAGTGTGTGGTGTGTGTATGAGAGAGAGTAAGTGTGTGGGGTGTGTATGAGAGGGGTGAGTGGGCGGTCTGTGTTCGAGAGAGGGTGAGTGTGCGGTGTGTGCGGTGTGTACGAGAGTGAGGGTGTGTGTGTGGGGTGTGTGAGAGAGAGGGTGAGTGTGTGGGGTGTGTACAAGAGACTGGGTGAGTGTGTGGTGTGTGTATGAGAGAGGGTGAGTGTGTGGGGTGTGTATGAGAGAGAGGGTGAGTGTGTGGGGTGTGTACGAGAGAGGGTGAGTGTGTGGTGTGTGTATGAGAGAGAGGGTGAGTGTGTGGGGTTTGTACGAGAGAGGGTGAGTGTGTGGGGTGTGTACGAGAGAGAGGGTGAGCGTGCGTGGTGTATATCAGAGAGAGGGTGAGTGTGTGAGATGTGTATGAGAGAGAGGGTGTGTGTGTACGTTGTGTTTGAGAGAGAGGGTGAGTGTGTGGGCTGTGTACTACAGAGAGGGTGAGTGTGTTGTGTCCGTATCAGAGAGAGGATGAGTGTGTCCGGTGAGTATCAACCAGAGGATGAGTGTGTGGGGTGTGTATGAGAGAGAGGATGAGTGTGTGGGGTGTGTACGAGAGAGAGGGTGAGTGTGTGGGGTGTGTATGAGAGAGAGGGTGAGTGTGTGGGGTGTGTACGAGAGAGAGGGTGAGTGTGTAGGGAGTGAATGACAGAGAGGGTGGGTGTGTTGTGACTGTATCAGAGAGAGGATGAGTGTGTCCGGTGAGTATCAACCAGAGGATGAGCGTGTCCGGTGAGTACCAACCAGAGGGTGAGTGTGTGGGGTTTGTATGAGAGAGAGGATGAGTGTGTGTGGTGTGTATGAGAGAGAGGGTGAGTGTGTTGTGTCTGTATCAGAGAGAAGATCAGTGTGTGTGTCTGTATCAGAGAGAAGATCAGTGTGTCCGGTGAGTATCGACCTGAGGGTGAGTGTGTGGTGTGTTTACAAGAGAGAGGGTGAGTGTGCGGTGTGTTTACGAGAGAGAGGGTGAGTGTGTGGGGTGTGTACGAGAGAGAGGATGAGTGTGTGGGGTGTGTACGAGAGAGAGGATGAGTGTGTGGGGTGTGTACGAGAGAGAGGGTGAGTGTGTAGGGTGTGTATGAGAGAGGGGATCAGTGTGTCCGGTGAGTATCGACCAGAGGGTGAGTGTGTGGCGTGGTTACAAGAGAGAGGGTGAGTGTGTGGGGTGTGTTTACAAGAGAGAGGGTGAGTGTGTGGGGTGTGTACTCGAGAGAGGGTGAGTTTGTTGTGTCTGTATCAGAGAGAGGATGAGTGTGTCCGGTGTGTATCAGCCAGAGGGTGAGTGTGTGGTGTGTGTACAAGAGAGAGGGTGAGTGTGTGGGGTGTGTACGAGAGAGAGGGTGAGTGTGTGGGGTGTGTATGAGAGAGAGGGTGAGTGTGCGTGGTGTGTATCAGAGAGAGGGTGAGTGTGTGGGGTGTGTATGAGAGAGAGGGTGAGTGTGTGTTAGTGTATGAGAGAGAGGGTGAGTGTGTGGGGTGTGTATGAGAGAGAGGGTGAGTGTGTGGAGTGTGTATGAGAGAGAGGGTGAGTGTGTGGGGTGTGTATGAGAGAGAGGGTGAGTGTGTGTGGGGTGTGTATGAGAGAGAGGGTGAGTGTGTGGGGTGTGTACTAGAGAGAGGGTGAGTGTGTGGGGTGTGTATGAGAGAGAGGGTGAGTGTGTGGGGTGTGTATGAGAGAGAGGGTGAGTGTGTGGGCTGTGTACTAGGAGAGGGTGAGTGTGTTGTGTCTGTATCAGAGAAATGATCAGTGTGTCCGGTGAGCATCGACCAGAGGGTGAGTGTGTGGTGTGTTTACAAGAGAGAGGGTGAGTGTGTGGGGTGTGTTTACAAGAGAGAGGGTGAGTGTGTGGGGTGTGTACGAGAGAGAGGATGAGTGTGTGGGGTGTGTACGAGAGAGAGGGTGAGTGTGTGGGGTGTGTACTAGGAGAGGGTGAGTGTGTTGTGTCTGTATCAGAGAGAGAATCAGTGTGTCTGGTCAGTATCGACCAGAGGGTGAGTGTGTGGTGTGTTTACAAGAGAGAGGGTGAGTGTGTGGGGTGTGTTTACAAGAGAGAGGGTGAGTGTGTTGGGTGTGTACGAGAGAGAGGATGAGTGTGTGGGGTGTGTACGAGAGAGAGGGTGAGTGTGTGGGGTGTGTATGAGAGAGAGGGTGAGTGTGTAGTGTGTGTATGAGAGAGGGTGAGTGTGTGGGGTGTGCACGAGAGAGAGGGTGACTGTCGGGAGTGAATGACAGAGAGGGTGGGTGTGTGGGGTTTGTACGAGAGTGGGTGAGTGTGCGGTGTCTGTACGAGAGAGAGGGTGAGTGTGTGCGGTGTGTATGAGAGAGAGTGTGACTGTGTGGTGTGTACAAGAGAGTGGATGAGTGCGTGGGGTGTGTACGAGAGTGAGTGTTAGTGTGTGGGGTGTGTACGAGAGTGAGTGTGTGTGTGTGTGGGGTGTGTATGAGAGAGAGGGTGAGTGTGTGGGATGTGTATGAGAGAGAGAGTGAGTGTGTTGGGTGTGTATGAGAGAGCGGGTGAGTGTGCGTGGTGTGTTTGAGAGAGAGGGTGAGTGTGTGGGGTGTGTATGAGAGAGAGGGTGAGTGTGTGGGCTGTGTACTAGAGAGAGGGTGAGTGTGTTGTGTCTGTATCAGAGAGAGGATGAGTGTGTCCGGTGTGTATCAGCCAGAGGGTGAGTGTGTGGTGTGTGTACAAGAGAGAGGGTGAGTGTGTGGGGTGTGTATGAGAGAGAGGGTGAGTGTGTGGGGTGTATACAAGAGAGATGATGAGTGTGTGTGGTGTGTATGAGAGAGAGGATGAGTGTGTGGGGTGTGTATGAGAGAGAGGGTGAGTGTGTGGGGTGTGTATGAGAGAGAGGGTGAGTGTGTGGGGTGTGTACGAGAGAGAGGGTGAGTGTGTGGGGTGTGTACGAGAGAGAGGGTGAGTGTGTGGGCTGTGTACTAGAGAGAGGTTGAGTGTGTTGGATGTGTCTCCGAGAGAGGGTGAGTGTGTGGGGTGTGTATGAGAGAGAGGGTGAGTGTGTGGGCTGTGTACTAGGAGAGGGTGAGTGTGTTGTGTGTGTATCAGAGAGAGGATGAGTGTGTCGGGTGTGTATCAGCCAGAGGGTGAGTGTGTGGTGTGTGTACAAGAGAGAGGGTGAGTGTGTGGGGTGTGTACGAGAGAGAGGGTGAGTGTGTGGGGTGTGTACGAGAGAGAGGGTGAGTGTGTGGGGTGTGTACGAGAGAGAGGGTGAGTGTGTGGGGTGTGTATGAGAGAGAGGGTGAGTGTGTAGGGTGTGCACGAGAGAGAGGGTGACTGTCGGGAGTGAATGACAGAGACGGTGGGTGTGTGGTGTTTGTACGAGAGTGGGTGAGTGTGCGGTGTCTGTACGAGAGAAAGGGTGAGTGTGTGCGGTGTGTACGAGAGAGAGTGTGACTGTGTGGTGTGTACAAGAGAGTGGATGAGTGTGGGGTGTGTACGAGAGTGAGTGTTAGTGTGTGGGGTGTGTACGAGAGTGAGTGTGTGTGTGTGGGGTGTGTATGAGAGAGAGGGTGAGAGTGTGGGATGCGGCCGAGAAAGAGTGTGAGTGTGTTGGGTGTGTATGAGAGAGCGGGTGAGTGTGTGTGCTGTGTTTGAGAGAGAGGGTGGGTGTGTGTGGTGTGTACAAGAGAGAGGGTGAGTGTGTGGGGTGTGTACGAGAGAGAGGATGAGTGTGTGGGGTGTGTACGAGAGAGAGGGTGAGTGTGTGGGGTGTGTACGAGAGAGAGGGTGAGTGTGTGGGGTGTGTACTAGGAGAGGGTGAGTGTGTTGTGTCTGTATCAGAGAGAGGATCAGTGTGTCCGGTCAGTATCGACCAGAGGGTGAGTATGTGGTGTGTTTACAAGAGAGAGGGCGAGTGTGTGGGGTGTGTTTACAAGAGAGAGGGTGAGTGTGTGGTGTGTGTACGAGAGAGAGGATGAGTGTGTGGGGTGTGTACGAGAGAGAGGGTGAGTGTGTGGGGTGTGTATGAGAGAGAGGGTGAGTGTGTGGGGTGTGTATGAGAGCGAGGGTGAGTGTGTAGGGTGTGCATGAGAGAGAGGGTGACTGTCGGGAGTGAATGACAGAGAGGGTGGGTGTGTGGGGTTTGTACGAGAGTGGGTGAGTGTGCGGTGTCTGTACGAGAGAGAGGGTGAGTGTGTGCGGTGTGTACGAGAGAGAGTGTGACTGTGTGGTGTGTACAAGAGAGTGGATGAGTGTGTGGGGTGTGTACGAGAGTGAGTGTGAGTGTGTGGGGTGTGTACGAGAGTGAGTGTGTGTGTGTGGGGTGTGTATGAGAGAGAGGGTGAGTGTGTGGGTTGTGGATGAGAGAGAGGGTGAGTGTGTTGTGTGTGTATGAGAGAGTGGGTGAGTGTGTGGGGTGTGTATGAGAGAGAGGGTGAGTGTGTGGGCTGTGTACTAGAGAGAGGGTGAGTTTGTTGTGTCTGTATCAGAGAGAGGATGAGTGTGTCCGGTGTGTATCAGCCAGAGGGTGAGTGTGTGGTGTGTGTACAAGAGAGAGGGTGAGTGTGTGGGGTGTGTACGAGAGAGAGGATGAGTGTGTGGGCTGTATACAACAGAGATGATGAGTGTGTGTAGTGTGTATGAGAGAGAGGATGAGTGTGTGTGGTGTGTATGAGAGAGAGGGTGAGTGTGAGGAGTGTGTAAGAGAGAGAGGGTGAGTGTGTGGGGTTTGTACGAGAGAGGGTGAGTGTGTGGGGTGTGTACAAGAGAGAGGGTGAGCGTGCGTGGTGTATATCAGAGAGAGGGTGAGTGTGTGGGCTGTGTACTACAGAGAGGGTGAGTGTGTTGTGTCTGTATCAGAGAGTGTATGAGTGTGTCCGGTGAGTATCAACCATAGGGTGAGTGTGTCCGGTGAGTATCAGCCAGAGGGTGAGTGTGTTGGGTGTGTACGAGAGAGAGGATGAGTGTGTGGGGTGTGTACGAGAGAGAGGGTGAGTGTGTGGGGTGTGTACGAGAGAGAGGGTGAGTGTGTGGGGTGTGTACGAGAGAGAGGGTGAGTGTGTAGTGTGTGTATGAGAGAAGGTGAGTGTGTAGGGTGTGCACGAGAGAGACGGTGACTGTGTGGGGAGTGTATGACAGGAGAGGGTGGGTGTGTGGTGTTTGTACGAGAGTGGGTGAGTGTGCGGTGTCTGTACGAGAGAGAGGGTGAGTGTGTGCAGTGTGTACGAGAGAGAGTGTGACTGTGTGGTGTGTACAAGAGAGTGGATGAGAGTGTGGGGTGTGTACGAGAGTGAGTGTAAGTGTGTGGGGTGTGTACGAGAGTGAGTGTGTGTGTGTGGGGTGTGTACGAGAGAGAGGGTGAGTGTGTGGGATGCGGATGAGAAAGAGAGTGAGTGTGTTGGGTGTGTATGAGAGAGCGGGTGAGTGTGCGTGGTGTGTTTCATAGAGAGGGTGATTGTGTGGGGTGTGTATGAGAGAGAGGGTGAGTGTGTGGGCTGTGTACTAGAGAGAGGGTGAGTGTGTTGTGTCTGTATCAGAGAGAGGATGAGTGTGTCCGGTGTGTATCAGCCAGAGGGTGAGTGTGTGGTGTGTGTACAAGAGAGAGGGTGAGTGTGTGTGGTGTGTACGAGAGAGAGGATGAGTGTGTGGGGTATATACAAGAGAGATGATGAGTGTGTGTGGTGTGTACGAGAGAGAGGATGAGTGTGCGTGGTGTGTATCAGCGATAGGGTGAGTGTGGGGGTGTGTATGAGAGATAAGGTGAGTGTGTGTTCGTGTATGACAGAGGGTAAGTGTGTGTGGTGTTTATGAGAGAGAGGGTGAGTGTGTGGGGTGTGTATGAGAGAGAGGGTGAGTGTGTGGGGTGTGTAAGAGAGAGAGGGTGAGTGTGTGGGGTGTGTATGAGAGAGAGGGTGAGTGTGTGGGGTGTGTACTAGAGAGAGGGTGAGTGTGTGGGGTGTGTATGAGAGAGAGGGTGAGTGTGTGGGGTGTGTATGAGAGAGAGGGTGAGTGTGTGGGCTGTGTACTAGAGAGAGGTTGAGTGTGTTTTGTGTGTATCAGAGAGAGGATGAGTGTGTCCGCTGTGTATCAGCCAGAGGGTGAGTGTGTGATGTGTTTACAAGAGAGAGGGTGAGTGTGTGGGGTGTGTACGAGAGAGAGGGTGAGTGTGTGGGGTGTGTACGAGAGAGAGGGTGAGTGTGTGGGGTGTGTACGAGAGAGAGGGTGAGTGTGTGGGGTGTGTCCGAGAGAGAGGGTGAGTGTGCGTGGTGTGTTTGAGAGAGAGGGTGAGTGTGTGGGTTGTGTATGATTGAGAGGATGAGTGTGTGGGGTGTGTATGAGAGAGAGGGTGAGTGTGTGGGGAGTGTCTGAGAGAGAGGGTGAGTGTGTGTGCGGTGTATGAGAGAGAAGGTGAGTGTGTGTGCTGTGTCAGAGAGAGAGGGTGAGTGTGTGGGTGTGTATGAGCGAGAGGGTGAGTATGTGGGCAGTGTACCAGAGAGAGGGTGAGTGTGTAGGGTGTGTACGAGAGTGAGGATGAGTTTGTGGGGTGTATACGAGAGTGAGTGTGAGTGTGTGGGGTGTATACGAGAGTGAGAGAGTGTGTGTCGGGTGTGTATGAGAGAGAGGGTGAGTGTGCGTGGTGTGTTTGAGAGGGTGAGTGTGTGGACTGTGTACGAGAGAGAGAGTGTGTGTGTCGGGTGTGTATGAGCGAGAGGGTGAATGTGTGAGATGCGGACGAGTAAGAGAGTGAGTGTGTTGGGTGTGTATGAGAGAGGGTGAGTGTGAGGACTGTGAATGAGAGAGAGGGTGAGTGTGTGGGGTGTGTACGAGAGAGAGAGAGTGAATGTGTGGGGTGTGTATGAGAGAGAGGGTGAGTGTGTGGGGTGTGTATGAGAGAGAGGGTGAGTGTGTACGTTGTGTACGAGAGAGAGGGTGAGTGTGTGGTGTGTGTATGAGAGAGAGTAAGTGTGTGGGGTGTGTATGAGAGGGGGTGAGTGTGCGGTCTGTGTTCGAGAGTGAGTGAGTGTGCGGTGTGTGTTTCAGAGAGAGGGTGAGTGTGCGGTGTGTTTACGAGAGAGAGGGTGAGTGTGTGAGGTTTGTACGAGAGAGGGTGAGTGTGTGGGGAGTGTACGAGAGAGAGGGTGAGCGTGCGTGGTGTATATCAGAGAGAGGGTGAGTGTGTGAGATGTGTATGAGAGAGAGGTGTGTGTGTACGTTGTGTTTGAGAGAGAGGGTGAGTGTGTGGGCTGTGTACTACAGAGAGGGTGAGTGTGTTGTGTCTGTATCAGAGAGAGGATGAGTGTGTCCGGTGAGTATCAACCAGAGGATGAGTGTGTCCGGTGAGTATCAACCAGAGGGTGAGTGTGTCCGGTGAGTATCAACCAGAGGGTGAGTGTGTGGGGTGTGTACGAGAGAGAGGATGAGTGTGTGGGGTGTGTATGAGAGAGAGGATGAGTGTGTGGGGTGTGTATGAGCGAGGGGGTGAGTATGTGGGCAGTGTACCAGAGAGAGAGTGAGTGTGTAGGGTGTGTACGAGAGTGAGGATGAGTTTGTGGGGTGTATACGAGAGTGAGTGTGAGTGTGTGGGGTGTGTACGAGAGTGAGAGTGTGTGTGTCGGGTGTGTATGAGAGAGAGGGTGAGTGTGCGTGGTGTGTTTGAGAGGGTGAGTGTGTGGGCTGTGTACGGGAGAGAGAGTGTGTGTGTCGGGTGTGTATGAGCGAGAGGGTGAGTGTGTGAGATGCGGACGAGTAAGAGAGTGAGTGTGTTGGGTGTGTATGAGAGAGGGTGAGTGTGAGGAGTGTGAATGAGAGAGAGGGTGAGTGTGTGGGGTGTGCACGAGAGAGAGAGAGTGAATGTGTGGGGTGTGTATGAGAGAGAGGGTGAGTGTGTGGGGTGTGTATGAGAGAGAGGGTGAGTGTGTGGGTTGTGTACGAGAGAGAGGGTGAGTGTGTGGTGTGTGTATGAGAGAGAGTAAGTGTGTGGGGTGTGTATGAGAGGGGGTGAGTGTGCGGTCTGTGTTCGAGAGAGAGTGAGTGTGCGGTGTGTGTTTGAGAGAGAGGGTGAGTGTGCGGTGTGTTTACGAGAGAGAGGGTGAGTGTGTGAGGTTTGTACGAGAGAGGGTGAGTGTGTGGGGTGTGTACGAGAGAGAGGGTGAGCGTGCGTGGTGTATATCAGAGAGAGGGTGAGTGTGTGAGATGTGTATGAGAGAGAGGGTGTGTGTACGTTGTGTTTGAGAGAGAGGGTGAGTGTGTGGGCTGTGTACTACAGAGAGGGTGAGTGTGTTGTGTCTGTATCAGAGAGAGGATGAGTGTGTCCGGTGAGTATCAACCAGAGGATGAGTGTGTCCGGTGAGTATCAACCAGAGGGTGAGTGTGTCCGGTGAGTATCAACCAGAGGGTGAGTGTATGGGGTGTGTACGAGAGAGAGGATGAGTGTGTGGGGTGTGTATGAGAGAGAGGATGAGTGTATGGGGTGTGTACGAGAGAGAGGGTGTGTGGTGTGTGTACGAGAGAGAGGGTGAGTGTGTGGGGTGTGTATGATTTAGAGTGAGTGTGTAGTGTGTGTATGAGAGAGGGTGAGTGTGTAGGGTGTGCACGAGAGAGAGGGTGACTGTGTGCGGAGTGAATGACAGGAGAGGGTGGGTGTGTGGTGTTTGTACGAGAGTGGGTGAGTGTGCGGTGTCTGTACGACAGAGAGGGTGAATGTGTGCGTTGTGTACGAGAGAGAGTATGACTGTGTGGTGTGTACAAGAGAGTGGATGAATGTGTCGGGTGTGTACGAGAGTGAGTGTTAGTGTGTGGGGTGTGTACGTGAGTGAGTGTGTGTATGTGGGGTGTGTTTGAGA
The DNA here is from genome assembly GCF_963921235.1 of Mobula hypostoma. NCBI lineage: Eukaryota > Metazoa > Chordata > Chondrichthyes > Myliobatiformes > Myliobatidae > Mobula > Mobula hypostoma. Next base: position 116,130,331 of record NC_086108.1, read on the forward strand.
GAGAGGGTGAGTGTGCGGTGTGTTTACGAGAGAGAGGGTGAGTGTGTGGGCTGTGTACTACAGAGAGGGTGAGTGTGTTGTGTCTGTATCAGAGAGAGGATGAGTGTGTCCGGTGAGTATCAACCAGAGGGTGAGTGTGTCCGGTGAGTATCAACCAGAGGGTGAGTGTGTGGGGTGTGTACGAGAGAGAGGATGAGTGTGTGGGGTGTGTATGAGAGAGAGGATGAGTGTGTGGGGTGTGTATGAGCGAGGGGGTGAGTATGTGGGCAGTGTACCAGAGAGAGAGTGAGTGTGTAGGGTGTGTACGAGAGTGAGGATGAATTTGTGGGGTGTATACGAGAGTGAGTGTGAGTGTGTGGGGTGTGTACGAGTAAGAGAGTGAGTGTGTGTGGTGTGTATGAGAGAGAGGGTGAGAGTGTGGGGTGTGTATGAGAGAGAGGGTGAGTGTGTGGGCTGTGTACGAGAGAGAGAGTGTGTGTGTCGGGTGTGTATGAGCGAGAGGGTGAGTGTGTGGGCTGTGTACGAGTAAGCGAGTGAGTGTGTTGGGTGTGTATGAGAGAGCGGGTGAGTGTGCGTGGTGTGTTTGAGAGAGAGGGTGAGTGTGTGGGGTGTGTACAAGAGAGAGGATGAGTGTGTGGGGTGTGTATGAGAGAGGGTGAGTGTGAGGAGTGTGTATGAGAGAGAGGGTGAGTGTGTGGGTGTGCACGAGAGAGAGAGTGAATGTGTGGGGTGTGTATGAGAGAGAGGGTGAGTGTGTGGGGTGTGTATGAGAGAGAGGGTGAGTGTGTACGTTGTGTACGAGAGAGAGGGTGAGTGTGTGGTGTGTGTATGAGAGAGAGTAAGTGTGTGGGGTGTGTATGAGAGGGGGTGAGTGTGCGGTCTGTGTTCGAGAGAGAGTGAGTGTGCGGTGTGTGTTTGAGAGAGAGGGTGAGTGTGTGGTGTGTTTACGAGAGAGAGGGTGAGTGTGTGGGGTGTGTACGAGAGAGGGTGAGTGTGTGGGGTGTGTACGAGAGAGAGGGTGAGTGTGCGGGGTGTGTATGAGAGAGAGGGTGAGTGTGTGAGATGTGTATGAGAGAGAGGGTGTGTGTGTACGTTGTGTTTGAGAGAGAGGGTGAGTGTGTGGGCTGTGTACTACAGAGAGGGTGAGTGTGTTGTGTCTGTATCAGAGAGAGGATGAGTATGTCGTGTGTGTATCAGCCAGAGGGTGAGTGTGTCCGGTGAGTATCAACCAGAGGGTGAGTGTGTGGGGTGTGTATGAGAGAGAGGGTGAGTGTGTACGTTGTGTACGAGAGAGAGGGTGAGTGTGTGGTGTGTGTATGAGAGAGAGTAAGTGTGTGGGGTGTGTATGAGAGAGGGTGAGTGTGCGGTCTGTGTTCGAGAGAGAAGGTGAGTGTGCGGTGTGTGTTTGAGAGAGAGGGTGAGTGTGCGGTGTGTTTACGAGAGAGAGGGTGAGTGTGTGAGGTTTGTACGAGAGAGGGTGAGTGTGTGGGGTGTGTACGAGAGAGAGGGTGAGCGTGCGTGGTGTATATCAGAGAGAGGGTGAGTGTGTGAGATGTGTATGAGAGAGAGGGTGTGTGTACGTTGTGTTTGAGAGAGAGGGTGAGTGTGTGGGCTGTGTACTACAGAGAGGGTGAGTGTGTTGTGTCTGTATCAGAGAGAGGATGAGTGTGTCCGGTGAGTATCAACCAGAGGGTGAGTGTGTCCGGTGAGTATCAACCAGAGGGTGAGTGTGTGGGGTGTGTATGAGAGAGAGGGTGAGTGTGTGGGGTGTGTACGAGAGAGAGGGTGAGTGTGTGGGGTGTGTATGAGAGAGAGGATGAGTGTGTGGGGTGTGTATGAGCGAGGGGGTGAGTATGTGGGCAGTGTACCAGAGAGAGAGTGAGTGTGTAGGGTGTGTACGAGAGTGAGGATGAGTTTGTGGGGTGTATACGAGAGTGAGTGTGAGTGTGTGGGGTGTGTACGAGAGTGAGAGTGTGTGTGTCGGGTGTGTATGAGAGAGAGGGTGAGTGTGCGTGGTGTGTTTGAGAGGGTGAGTGTGTGGGCTGTGTACGGGAGAGAGAGTGTGTGTGTCGGGTGTGTATGAGCGAGAGGGTGAGTGTGTGAGATGCGGACGAGTAAGTGAGTGAGTGTGTTGGGTGTGTATGAGAGAGCGGGTGAGTGTGCGTGGTGTGTTTGAGAGAGAGGGTGAGTGTGTGGTGTGTGTACAAGAGAGAGGATGAGTGTGTGGGGTGTGTATGAGAGAGGGTGAGTGTGAGGAGTGTGAATGAGAGAGAGGGTGAGTGTGTGGGTGTGCATGAGAGAGAGAGAGTGAATGTGTGGGGTGTGTATGAGAGAGAGGGTGAGTGTGTGGGGTGTGTATGAGAGAGAGGGTGAGTGTGTATGTTGTGTACGAGAGAGAGGGTGAGTGTGTGGTGTGTGTACGAGAGAGAGGGTGAGTGTGTGGGGTTTGTACGAGAGAGGGTGAGTGTGTGGGGTGTGTACGAGAGAGAGGGTGAGCGTGCATGGTGTATATCAGAGAGAGGGTGAGTGTGTGAGGTGTGTATGAGAGAGAGGGTGTGTGTACGTTGTGTTTGAGAGAGAGGGTGAGTGTGTGGGCTGTGTACTACAGAGAGGGTGAGTGTGTTGTGTCTGTATCAGAGAGAGGATGAGTGTGTCCGGTGAGTATCAACCAGAGGATGAGTGTGTCCGGTGAGTATCAACCAGAGGGTGAGTGTGTCCGGTGAGTATCAACCAGAGGGTGAGTGTATGGGGTGTGTACGAGAGAGAGGATGAGTGTGTGGGGTGTGTATGAGAGAGAGGATGAGTGTATGGGGTGTGTACGAGAGAGAGGGTGTGTGGTGTGTGTACGAGAGAGAGGGTGAGTGTGTGGGGTGTGTATGATTTAGAGTGAGTGTGTAGTGTGTGTATGAGAGAGGGTGAGTGTGTAGGGTGTGCACGAGAGAGAGGGTGACTGTGTGCGGAGTGAATGACAGGAGAGGGTGGGTGTGTGGTGTTTGTACGAGAGTGGGTGAGTGTGCGGTGTCTGTACGACAGAGAGGGTGAATGTGTGCGTTGTGTACGAGAGAGAGTATGACTGTGTGGTGTGTACAAGAGAGTGGATGAATGTGTCGGGTGTGTACGAGAGTGAGTGTTAGTGTGTGGGGTGTGTACGAGAGTGAGTGTGTGTGTGTGTGGGGTGTGTATGAGAGAGAGGGTGAGTGTGCGGTGTGTTTACGAGAGAGAGGGTGAGTGTGTGGGCTGTGTACTACAGAGAGGGTGAGTGTGTTGTGTCTGTATCAGAGAGAGGATGAGTGTGTCCGGTGAGTATCATCGAGAGGGTGAGTGTGTCGGGTGTGTATCAAAGAGAGGGTGAGTGTGTGGGGTGTGTACGAGAGAGAGGATGAGTGTGTGGGGTGTGTATGAGAGAGAGGATGAGTGTGTGGGGTGTGTATGAGCGAGGGGGTGAGTATGTGGGCATTGTACCAGAGAGAGAGTGAGTGTGTAGGGTGTGTACGAGAGTGAGGATGAATTTGTGGGGTGTATACGAGAGTGAGTGTGAGTGTGTGGGGTGTGTACGAGAGTGAGAGTGTGTGTGTCGGGTGTGTATGAGAGAGAGGGTGAGTGTGCGTGGTGTGTTTGAGAGGGTGAGTGTGTGGGCTGTGTACGAGAGAGAGAGTGTGTGTGTCGGGTGTGTATGAGCGAGAGGGTGAGTGTGTGAGATGCGGACGAGTAAGCGAGTGAGTGTGTTGGGTGTGTTTGAGAGAGAGGGTGAGTGTGTGGGGTGTGTACAAGAGAGAGGATGAGTGTGTGGGGTGTGTATGAGAGAGGGTGAGTGTGAGGAGTGTGAATGAGAGAGAGGGTGAGTGTGTGGGTGTGCACGAGCGAGAGAGAGTGAATGTGTGGGGTGTGTATGAGAGAGAGGGTGAGTGTGTGGGGTGTGTATGAGAGAGAGGGTGAGTGTGTACGTTGTGTACGAGAGAGAGGGTGAGTGTGTGGTGTGTGTATGAGAGAGAGTAAGTGTGTGGAGTGTGTACGAGAGAGTGTGTGTGTGTGGGGTGTGCATGAGAGAGGGTGAGTGTCAGGTGTGTGTATGAGAGAGAGGGTGAGTGTGTGGTGTGTGTACGAGAGAGAGGGTGAGTGTGTGGGGTGTGTACGAGAGAGGGTGAGTGTGTGGGGTGTGTACGAGAGAGAGGGTGAGTGTGTGAGGTGTGTATCAGAGAGAGGGTGAGTGTGTGGGGTGTGTACGAGAGAGAGGGTGTGTGTGTAGGGTGTGTTTGAGAGAGAGGGTGAGTGTGTGGGCTGTGTAGTAGAGAGAGGGTGAGTGTGTTGTGTCTGTATCAGAGAGAGGATGAGTATGTCCGGTGAGTATCAGAGAGAGGTTGAGTGTGTGCGGTGTGTATCAGAGAGAGGGTGAGTGTGTGGGGTGTGTACGAGAGAGAGGGTGAGTGTGTGGGGTGTGTACGAGAGAGAGGGTGAGTGTGTGGGGTGTGTACGAGAGAGAGGGTGAGTGTGTGGGGTGTGTACGAGAGAGAGGATGAGTGTGCGTGGTGTGTATCAGAGAGAGGGTGAGTGTGAGGGGTGTGTATGAGAGATAAGGTGAGTGTGTGGTTGTGTATGAGAGAGAGGGTGAGTGTGTGTGGTGTGTATGAGAGAGAGGGTGAGTGTGTGGGGTGTGTATGAGAGAGAGGGTGAGTGTGTGGGCTGTGTATGAGAGAGAGGGTGAGTGTGTGGGGTGTGTATGAGAGAGAGGGTGAGTGTGTGGGGTGTGTACGAGAGAGAGGGTGAGTGTGTGGGGTGTGTATGAGAGAGAGGGTGAGTGTGTGGGGTGTGTATGAGAGAGAGGGTGAGTGTGTGGGGTGTGTAGTAGAGAGAGGGTGAGTGTGTTGTGTCTGTATCAGAGAGAGGATGAGTGTGTCGTGTGTGTATCAGCCAGAGGGTGAGTGTGTGGTGTGTGTATGAGAGAGGGTGAGTGTGTGGGGTGTGTATGAGAGAGAGGGTGAGTGTGTGGGTTGTGTACGAGAGAGAGTGAGTGTGTGGTGTGTGTATGAGAGAGAGTAAGTGTGTGGGGTGTGTATGAGAGGGGTGAGTGGGCGGTCTGTGTTCGAGAGAGGGTGAGTGTGCGGTGTGTGTTTGAGAGAGAGGGTGAGTGTGCGGTGTGTTTACGAGAGAGAGGGTGAGTGTGTGGGGTTTGTACGAGAGAGGGTGAGTGTGTGGGGTGTGTACGAGAGAGAGGGTGAGTGTGTGGGGTGTGTACTAGAGAGAGGGTGAGTGTGTGAGATGTGTATGAGAGAGAGGGTGTGTGTGTGGGGTGTGTTTGAGAGAGAGGGTGAGTGTGTGGGCTGTGTACTAGAGAGAGGGTGAGTGTGTTGTGTGTGTATCAGAGAGAGGATGAGTGTGTGGGGTGTGTATCAGAGAGAGGGTGAGTGTGTGGTGTGTGTATGAGAGAGGGTGAGTGTGAGGAGTGTGAATGAGAGAGAGGGTGAGTGTGTGGGTTGTGCACGAGAGAGAGGGTGAGTGTGTGGTGTGTGTATGAGAGAGAGTAAGTGTGTGGGGTGTGTATGAGAGGGGTGAGTGTGCGGTCTGTGTTCGAGAGAGAAGGTGAGTGTGCTGTGTGTATGAGAGAGAGGGTGAGTGTGTGGGGTGTGTACGAGAGAGAGGATGAATGTGTGGGGTGTGTACGAGAGAGGGTGAGTGTGTGGGGTGTGTACGAGAGAGAGGGTGAGTGTGTGGGGTGTGTATGAGAGAGAGGGTGAGTGTGTGGGTGTGTGTACGAGAGAGAGGGTGAGTGTGTGGGGTGTGTATGAGAGAGAGGGTGAGTGTGTGGGCTGTGTACTAGAGAGAGGGTGAGTGTGTTTTGTGTGTATCAGAGAGAGGATGAGTGTGTGGGGTGTGTATCAAGAGACGGTGAGTCTGTAGGGTGTGTATCAGAGAGAGGGTGAGTGTGTGGGGTGTGTATCAGAGAGAGGGTGAGTGTGTGGGGTGTGTACGAGAGAGAGGGTGAGTGTGTGGGGTGTGTATGAGAGAGAGGGTGAGTGTGTGGGGTGTGTATGAGCGAGAGGGTGAGTATGTGGGCAGTGTACCAGAGAGAGGGTGAGTGTGTGGGGTGTGTACGAGAGAGAGGATGAGTGTGTGGGGTGTGTACGAGAGAGAGGGTGAGTGTGTGGGGTGTGTACGAGAGAGAGGGTGAGTGTGTGGGGTGTGTATGAGAGAGAGGGTGAGTGTGTGGGGTGTGTATGAGAGAGAGGGTGAGTGTGTGGGGTGTGTACGAGAGAGAGGGTGAGTGTGTGGGGTGTGTATGAGAGAGAGGGTGAGTGTGTGGGGTGTGTACGAGAGAGGGTGAGTGTGTTGGGTGTGTATGAGAGAGAGGGTGAGTGTGTGTGGGGTGTGTATGAGAGAGGGTGAGTGTGTGGGGTGTGTACAAGAGAGAGGGTGAGTGTGTGGGGTGTGTATGAGAGAGGGTGAGTGTGTGGGGTGTGTATGAGAGAGAGGGTGAGTGTGTGGGGTGTGTATGAGAGAGAGAGAGTGAATGTGTGGGGTGTGTATGAGAGAGAGGGTGAGTGTGTGGGGTGTGTATGAGAGAGAGGGTGAGTGTGTGGGGTGTGTACGAGAGAGAGGGTGAGTGTGTGGGGTGTGTATGAGAGAGAGGTGAGTGTGTGGGGTGTGTATGAGAGAGGGTGAGTGTGTGGTGTGTGCACGAGAGAGAGGGTGAGTGTGTGGTGTGTGTATGAGAGAGAGGGTGAGTGTGCGGTGTGTGTACGAGAGAGAGGGTGAGTGTGTGGGGTGTGTACGAGAGAGGGTGAGTGTGTGGGGAGTGTACGAGAGAGAGGGTGAGTGTGCGTGGTGTGTATGAGAGAGAGGGTGAGTGTGTGGGGTGTGTACGAGAGAGAGGGTGTGTGTGTATGTTGTGTTTGAGAGAGAGGGTGAGTGTGTGGGCTGTGTACTACAGAGAGGGTGAGTGTGTTGTGTCTGTATCAGAGAGAGGATGAGTATGTCGTGTGTGTATCAGCCAGAGGGTGAGTGTGTGGTGTGTATCAACCAGAGGGTGAGTGTGTGGGGTGTGTACGAGAGAGAGGGTGAGTGTGTGGGGTGTGTATGAGAGAGAGGGTGAGTGTGTGGGTGTGTATGAGAGAGAGGGTGAGTGTGTGATGTGTGTACGAGAGAGAGGGTGAGTGTGTGGGGTGTGTACGAGAGAGAGGATGAGTGTGTGGGGTGTGTATGAGAGAGAGGGTGAGTGTGTGGGGTGTGTACGAGAGAGAGGGTGAGTGTGTGGGGTGTGTATGAGAGAGAGGGTGAGTGTGTGGGGTGTGTATGAGAGAGAGGGTGAGTGTGTGGGGTGTGTACGAGAGAGAGGGTGAGTGTGTGGGGTGTGTATGAGAGAGAGGGTGAGTGTGTGGGGTGTGTACGAGAGAGAGGGTGAGTGTGTGGGTGTGTATGAGAGAGAGGGTGAGTGTGTGGGGTGTGTACAAGAGAGAGGGTGAGTGTGTGGGGTGTGTATGAGAGAGGGTGAGTGTGTGGGGTGTGTATGAGAGAGAGGGTGAGTGTGTGGGGTGTGTACGAGAGAGAGGGTGAGTGTGTGGGGTGTGTATGAGAGAGAGGGTGAGTGTGTGGGGTGTGTATGAGAGAGAGGGTGAGTGTGTGGGGAGTGTACGAGAGAGATGGTGAATGTGTGGGCTGTGTATGAGAGACGGTGAGTGTATGGGTTGTGTATGAGAGAGGGTGAGTGTGTGGGGTGTGTACGAGAGAGAGTGAGTGTGTGGGGTGTGTATGAGAGAGAGGGTGAGTGTGTGGTGTGTGTACGAGAGAGAGGGTGAGTGTGTGGGGTGTGTACGAGAGAGAGGGTGAGTGTGTGCTGTGTGTATGAGAGAGAGGGTGAGTGTGTGGGGTGTGTATGATTGAGAGGGTGAGTGTGTGGGTGTGTATGAGAGAGAGGGTGAGTGTGTGTGGGGTGTGTATGAGAGAGAGGGTGAGTGTGTGGGGTGTGTACGAGAGAGAGGATGAGTGTGGGGTGTATACAAGAGAGATGATGAGTGTGTGTGGTGTGTACGAGAGAGAGGATGAGTGTGTGGGGTGTGTATGAGAGAGAGGGTGAGTGTGTGGGGTGTGTATGAGAGAGAAGGTGAGTGTGTGTGTTGTGTATGAGAGAGAGGGTGAGTGTGTGGGGTGTGTATGAGAGAGAGGGTGAGTGTGTGGGGTGTGTATGAGAGAGAGGGTGAGTGTGTGGGGTGTGTATGAGAGAGAGGGTGAGTGTGTGGGGTGTGTATGAGAGAGAGGGTGAGTGTGTGGGGTGTGTACGAGAGAGAGGGTGAGTGTGTGGGGTGTGTATGAGAGAGAGGGTGAGTGTGTGGGGTGTGTATGAGAGAGAGGGTGAGTGTGTGGGGTGTGTACGAGAGAGAGGGTGAGTGTGTTGTGTGTGTATCAGAGAGAGGATGAGTGTGTCGGGTGTGTATCAGAGAGAGGGTGAGTGTGTGGTGTGTGTACAAGAGAGAGGGTGAGTGTGTGGGGTGTGTATGAGAGAGAGGGTGAGTGTGTGGTGTGTGTACAAGAAACTGGGTAGGTGTGTGGTGTGTGTATGAGACAGGGTGAGTGTATGGGTTGTGTATGAGAGTGGGTGAGTGTGTGGTCTGTGTACGAGAGAGGTTGAGTGTGTGGTGTGTGTATGAGAGAGAGGGTGAGTGTGTGGGGTGTGTACGAGAGAGAGGGTGAGTGTGTGGGGTGTGTACGAGAGAGGGTGAGTGTGTGGGGTGTGTACGAGAGAGAGGGTGAGTGTGTGGGGTGTGTATGAGAGAGAGGGTGAGTGTGTAGGGTGTGTTTGAGAGAGAGGGTGATGTGTGAGTTGTGTATCAGAGAGAGGGTGAGTGTGTGGGCTGTGTAGTAGAGAGAGGGTGAGTGTGTTGTGTCTGTATCAGAGAGAGGATGAGTATGTCGTGTGTGTATCAGAGAGAGGGTGAGTGTGTGGTGTGTGTATGAGAGAGAGGGTGAGTGTGTGGGGTGTGTATGAGAGAGAGGGTGAGTGTGTGGGGTGTGTACGAGAGAGAGGGTGAGTGTGTGGTGTGTGTATGAGAGAGAGAGTGAGTGTGTGGGGTGTGTATGAGAGGGGTGAGTGGGCGGTCTGTGTTCGAGAGAGGGTGAGTGTGCGGTGTGTGTATGAGAGAGAGGGTGAGTGTGTGGTGTGTGTATGAGAGAGAGGGTGAGTGTGTGGGGTGTGTACGAGAGAGGGTGAGTGTGTGGGGTGTGTACGAGAGAGAGGGTGAGTGTGTGGGGTGTGTATCAGAGAGAGGGTGAGTGTGTGGGGTGTGTATGAGAGAGAGGGTGTGTGTGTGGGGTGTGTATGAGAGAGAGGGTGAGTGTGTGGGCTGTGTACTAGAGAGAGGTTGAGTGTGTTTTGTGTGTATCAGAGAGAGGATGAGTGTGCGTGGTGTGTATCAGAGAGGGTGAGTGTGTGGGTGTGTATGAGAGAGGGTGAGTGTGTGGGGTGTGTACGAGAGAGAGGGTGAGTGTGTGGGGTGTGTACGAGAGAGAGGGTGAGTGTGTGGGGTGTGTATGAGAGAGAGGGTGAGTGTGTGGGGTGTGTATGAGAGAGAGGGTGAGTGTGTGGGGTGTGTACCAGAGAGAGGGTGAGTGTGTAGGGTGTGTACGAGAGTGAGGATGAGTGTGTGGGGTGTGTACGAGAGTGAGTGTGAGTGTGTGGGGTGTGTACGAGAGAGAGGGTGAGTGTGTGGGGTGTGTATGAGAGAGAGGGTGAGTGTGTGGGGTGTGTATGAGAGAGAGGGTGAGTGTGTGGGGTGTGTACGAGAGAGAGGGTGAGTGTGTGGGGTGTGTATGAGAGAGAGGGTGAGTGTGTGGGGTGTGTATGAGAGAGAGGGTGAGTGTGTGGGGTGTGTATGAGAGAGAGGGTGAGTGTGTGGGGTGTGTATGAGAGAGAGGGTGAGTGTGTGGGGTGTGTATGAGAGAGAGGGTGAGTGTGTGGGGTGTGTATGAGAGAGGGTGAGTGTGTGGGGTGTGTATGAGAGAGAGGGTGAGTGTGTGGGTTGTGTATGAGAGAGAGGGTGAGTGTGTGGGGTGTGTATGAGAGAGAGGGTGAGTGTGTGGGGTGTGTATGAGAGAGAGGGTGAGTGTGTGGGGTGTGTACGAGAGAGAGGGTGAGTGTGTGGGGTGTGTATGAGAGAGAGGGTGAGTGTGTGGGGTGTGTATGAGAGAGGGTGAGTGTGTGGTGTGTGTACGAGAGAGGGTGAGTGTGTGGGGTGTGTATGAGAGAGAGGGTGAGTGTGTGGTGTGTGTACGAGAGAGAGGGTGAGTGTGTGGGGTGTGTACGAGAGAGGGTGAGTGTGTGGGGTTTGTACGAGAGAGAGGGTGAGCGTACGTTGTGTGTATCAGAGAGAGGGTGAGTGTGTGGGATGTGTACGAGAAAGAGGGTGAGTGTGTGGGGCGTGTATGAGAGAGAGGGTGAGTGTGTGGGCTGTGTACTAGAGAGAGGTTGAGTGTGTTTTGTGTGTATCAGAGAGAGGGTGAGTGTGTGGGGTGTGCACGAGAGAGAGGGTGAGTGTGTGGTGTCTCTACGAGAGAGAGGGTGAGTGTGTGGGTGTGTATGAGAGAGAGGGTGAGTGTGTGGGGTGTGTACGAGAGAGAGGGTGAGTGTGTGGGGTGTGTATGAGAGAGAGGGTGAGTGTGTGGGGTGTGTATGAGAGAGAGGGTGAGTGTGTGGGGTGTGTACAAGAGAGAGGGTGAGTGTGTGGGGTGTGTACGAGAGAGAGGATGAGTGTGTGGGGTGTGTACGAGAGAGAGGGTGAGTGTGTGGGGTGTGTACGAGAGAGAGGGTGAGTGTGTGGGGTGTGTATGAGAGAGAGGGTGAGTGTGTGGGGTGTGTATGAGAGAGGGTGAGTGTGTGGGGTGTGTACGAGAGAGAGGGTGAGTGTGTGGGGTGTGTATGAGAGAGAGGGTGAGTGTGTGGGGTGTGTACGAGAGAGAGGGTGAGTGTGTTGGGTGTGTATGAGAGAGAGGGTGAGTGTGTGTGGTGTGTATGAGAGAGAGGGTGAGTGTGTGGGGTGTGTACAAGAGAGAGGGTGAGTGTGTGGGGTGTGTATGAGAGAGGGTGAGTGTGTGGGGTGTGTATGAGAGAGAGGGTGAGTGTGTGGGGTGTGTATGAGAGAGAGAGGGTGAGTGTGTGGGGTGTGTATGAGAGAGAGGGTGAGTGTGTGGGGTGTGTATGAGAGAGAGGGTGAGTGTGTGGGGTGTGTACGAGAGAGAGGGTGAGTGTGTGGGGTGTGTATGAGAGAGAGGTGAGTGTGTGGGGTGTGTATGAGAGAGGGTGAGTGTGTGGTTTGTGCACGAGAGAGAGAGTGAGTGTGTGGTGTGTGTATGAGAGAGAGGGTGAGTGTGTGGGGTGTGTACGAGAGAGAGGGTGAGTGTGTGGGGTGTGTACGAGAGAGGGTGAGTGTGTGGGGTGTGTACGAGAGAGAGGGTGAGTGTGCGTGGTGTATATCAGAGAGAGGGTGAGTGTGTGAGATGTGTATGAGAGAGAGGGTGTGTGTACGTTGTGTTTGAGAGAGAGGGTGAGTGTGTGGGCTGTGTACTACAGAGAGGGTGAGTGTGTTGTGTCTGTATCAGAGAGAGGATGAGTGTGTCCGGTGAGTATCAACCAGAGGATGAGTGTGTCCGGTGAGTATCAACCAGAGGGTGAGTGTATGGGGTGTGTACGAGAGAGAGGATGAGTGTGTGGGGTGTGTATGAGAGAGAGGATGAGTGTGTGGGGTGTGTACGAGAGAGAGGGTGAGTGTGTGGGGTGTGTACGAGAGAGAGGGTGAGTGTGTGGGGTGTGTATGAGAGAGAGGGTGAGTGTGTGGGTGTGTATGAGAGAGAGGGTGAGTGTGTTGGGTGTGCACGAGAGAGAGGGTGAGTGTGTCGGGAGTGAATGACAGAGAGGGTGGGTGTGTGGTGTTTGTACGAGAGTGGGTGAGTGTGCGGTGTCTGTACGAGAGAGAGGGTGAGTGTGTGCGGTGTGTACGAGAGAGAGTGTGACTGTGTGGTGTGTACAAGAGAGTGGATGAATGTGTCGGGTGTGTACGAGAGTGAGTGTTAGTGTGTGGGGTGTGTACGAGAGTGAGTGTGTGTGTGTGGGGTGTGTTTGAGAGAGAGGGTGAGTGTGTGGTGTGTGTACGAGAGAGAGGGTGAGTGTGTGGGGTGTGTACGAGAGAGAGGGTGAGTGTGTGGGTGTGTATGAGAGAGAGGGTGAGTGTGTGGGGTGTGTATCAGAGAGGGTGAGTGTGTGGGGTGTGTATGAGAGAGAGGGTGAGTGTGTGGGGTGTGTACGAGAGAGAGGGTGAGTGTGTGGGGTGTGTATGAGAGAGAGGGTGAGTGTGTGGGGTGTGTATGAGAGAGAGGGTGAGTGTGTGGGGTGTGTACGAGAGAGAGGGTGAGTGTGTGGGGTGTGTACGAGAGAGAGGGTGAGTGTGTGGGGTGTGTACGAGAGAGAGGGTGAGTGTGTGGGGTGTGTACGAGAGAGAGGGTGAGTGTGTGGGGTGTGTATGAGAGAGAGGGTGAGTGTGTGGGGTGTGTATGAGAGAGAGGGTGAGTGTGTGGGGTGTGTACGAGAGAGAGGGTGAGTGTGTGGGGTGTGTATGAGAGAGAGGGTGAGTGTGTGGGGTGTGTACGAGAGAGAGGGTGAGTGTGTGGGGTGTGTATGAGAGAGAGGGTGAGTGTGTGGGGTGTGTACGAGAGAGAGGGTGAGTGTGTGGGGTGTGTATGAGAGAGGGTGAGTGTGTGGGGTGTGTATGAGAGAGAGGGTGAGTGTGTGGGGTGTGTACGAGAGAGAGGGTGAGTGTGTGGGGTGTGTATGAGAGAGAGGGTGAGTGTGTGGGGTGTGTATGAGAGAGAGGGTGAGTGTGTGGGGAGTGTACGAGAGAGAGGGTGAGTGTGTGGGATGTGTATGAGAGAGAGTGAGGTTGTGCTGTGGGGTGTGTACGAGAGAGAGGGTGAGTGTGTGGGGTGTGTATGAGAGAGAGGGTGAGTGTGTGGTGTGTGTTTGAGAGAGAGGGTGAGTGTGTGGTGTGTGTACGAGAGAGAGGGTGAGTGTGTGGGGTGTGTACGAGAGAGAGGGTGAGTGTGTGTGGTGTGTATCAGAGAGAGGGTGAGTGTGTGGGGTGTGTATGAGAGAGAGGGTGAGTGTGTGGGGTGTGTATGAGAGAGAGGGTGAGTGTGTGGGCTGTGTACTGGAGAGAGGGTGAGTGTGTTGGGTGTGTCTCCGAGAGAGGGTGAGTGTGTGGGGTGTGTATCAGAGAGGGTGAGTGTGTGGGGTGTGTATGAGAGAGGGTGAGTGTGTGGGGTGTGTACGAGAGAGAGGGTGAGTGTGTGGGGTGTGTACGAGAGAGAGGGTGAGTGTGTGGGGTGTGTACGAGAGAGAGGGTGAGTGTGTGGGGTGTGTACGAGAGAGAGGGTGAGTGTGTGGGGTGTGTATGAGAGAGAGGGTGAGTGTGTGGGGTGTGTATGAGAGAGAGGGTGTGTGTGTGTTGTGTTTGAGAGAGAGGGTGAGTGTGTGGTGGTGTGTGTATGAGAGAGAGGGTGAGTGTGTGGGGTGTGTATGAGAGAGAGGGTGAGTGTGTGGGGTGTGTATGAGAGAGAGGGTGAGTGTGTGGGGTGTGTACGAGAGAGAGGGTGAGTGTGTGGGGTGTGTACGAGAGAGAGGGTGAGTGTGTGGGGTGTGTATGAGAGAGAGGGTGAGTGTGTGGGGTGTGTATGAGAGAGAGGGTGAGTGTGTGGGGTGTGTACGAGAGAGAGGGTGAGTGTGTGAGTTTTGTATCAGAGAGAGGATGAGTGTTTCGAGTGTGTATCAGCCAGAGGGTGAGTGTGTGGTGTGTGTACAAGAGAGAGGGTGAATGTGTGGGGTGTGTGAGAGAGAGGGTGAGTGTGTGGGGTGTGTACAAGAGAGAGGGTGAGTGTGTGGGGTGTGTATGAGAGAGGGTGAGTGTGTGGGGTGTGTGAGAGAGAGGGTGAGTGTGTTGGGGTGTGTATGAGAGAGAGGGTGAGTGTGCGTGGTGTGTATGAGAGAGAGGGTGAGTGTGCTGTGTGTGTATGAGAGAGAGGGTGAGTGTGTGGGGTGTGTACGAGAGAGAGGGTGAGTGTGTTGTTGTATCAGAGAGAGGGCTGAGTGTGTCGGGTGTGTATCAGCCAGAGAGGGTGAGTGTGTGGTGTGTGTACAAGAGAGAGGGTGAGTGTGTGGGGTGTGTACAAGAGAGAGGGTGAGTGTGTGGGGTGTGTATGAGAGAGGGTGAGTGTGCGTGGTGTGTATCAGAGAGAGGGTGAGTGTGTGGGGTGTGTATGAGAGAGAGGGTGAGTGTGTGGTAGTGTATGAGAGAGAGGGTGAGTGTGTGGGGTGTGTATGAGAGAGAGGGTGAGTGTGTGGGGTGTGTATGAGAGAGAGGGTGAGTGTGTGGGGTGTGTACGAGAGAGAGGGTGAGTGTGTGGGGTGTGTACAAGAGAGAGGGTGAGTGTGTGGGGTGTGTATGAGAGAGAGGGTGAGTGTGTGGGGTGTGTACGAGAGAGAGGGTGAGTGCGTGGGGTGTGTATGAGAGAGTGGGTGAGTGTGTTGTGTCTGTATCAGAGAGAGAGTGAGTGTGTCCGGTGTGTATGAGAGAGAGGGTGAGTGTGTGTGGTGTGTATGAGAGAGAGGGTGAGTGTGTGGGCTGTGTACTAGAGAGAGGGTGAGTGTGTTGTGTCTGTATCAGAGAGAGGATGAGTGTGTCCGGTGTGTATCAGCCAGAGGGTGAGTGTGTGGTGTGTGTACAAGAGAGAGGGTGAGTGTGTGGGGTGTGTACAAGAGAGAGGATGAGTGTGTGGGGTGTGTATGAGAGAGGGTGAGTGTGTGGTGTGTGTATGAGAGAGAGGGTGAGTGTGTGGGGTGTGTATGAGAGAGGGTGAGTGTGAGGGGTGTGAATGAGAGAGAGGGTGAGTGTGTGGGGTGTGCACGAGAGAGGAGAGCGTGAATGTGTGGGGTGTGTATGAGAGAGAGGGTGAGTGTGTGGGGTGTGTATGAGAGAGAGGGTGAATGTGTACATTGTGTACAAGAGAGTGGATGAGTGTGTGGGGTGTATACAAGTGTGAGTGTTAGTGTGTGGGGTGTGTACGAGAGAGAGGATGAGTGTGTGGGCTGTGTACGAGAGAGAGGGTGAGTGTGTGTGGTGTGTACGAGAGACAGGGTGAGTGTGTGGGCTGTGCAAGAGAGACAGGGTGAGTATGTGGGCTGTGTACGAGAGAGAGGGTGAGTGTGTGGGGTGTGTACGAGAGAGAGGGTGAGTGTGTGGGCTGTGTACTAGAGAGAGGTTGAGTGTGTTGGATGTGTCTGAGAGAGAGGGTGAGTGTGTGGGGTGTGTATGAGAGAGAGGGTGAGTGTGTAGGGTGTGCACGAGAGAGAGGGTGACTGTCGGGAGTGAATGACAGAGAGGGTGGGTGTGTGGGGTTTGTACGAGAGTGGGTGAGTGTGTGGTGTCTGTACGAGAGAGCGGGTGAGTGTGTGCGGTGTGTACGAGAGAGAGTGTGACTGTGTGGTGTGTACAAGAGAGTGGATGAGTGTGTGGGGTGTGTACGAGAGAGAGTGTGACTGTGTGTTGTGTACAAGAGAGTGGATGAGTGTGTGGGGTGTGTACGAGAGAGAGGATGAGTGTGTGGGGTGTATACAAGAGAGATGATGAGTGTGTGTGGTGTGTACGAGAGAGAGGATGAGTGTGCGTGGTGTGTATCAGAGAGAGGGTGAGTGTGAGGGGTGTGTATGAGAGATAAGGTGAGTGTGTAGGCTGTGAAAGAGAGAGAGGGTGAGTGTGTGGGCTGTGCAAGAGAGAGAGGGTGAGTGTGTGGGGTGTGTACGAGAGAGAGGGTGAGTGTGTGGGGTGTGTATGAGAGAGAGGGTGAGTGTGTGGGGTGTGTATGAGAGAGAGGGTGAGTGTGTGGGCTGTGTACTAGGAGAGGGTGAGTGTGTTGTGTCTGTATCAGAGAGAGGATGAGTGTGTCCGGTGAGTATCAACCAGAGGGTGAGTGTGTGGTGTGTTTACAAGAGAGAGGGTGAGTGTGTGGGGTGTGTACGAGAGAGAGGGTGAGTGTGTGGGGTGTGCACGAGAGAGAGAGTGAATGTGTGGTGTGTGTATGAGAGAGTGGGTGAGTGTGTGGGGTGTGTATGATAGAGAGGGTGAGTGTGTACGTTGTGTACAAGAGAGTGGATGAGTGTGTGGGGTGTGTACGAGAGTGAGTGTTAGTGTGTGGGGTGTGTATGAGAGTGAGTGTGTGTATGTGGGGTGTGTATGAGAGAGAGGGTGAGTGTGTGGGATGCGGATGAGAAAGAGCGTGAGTGTGTTGGGTGTGTATGAGAGAGCTGGTGAGTGTGCGTGGTGTGTTTGGGAGAGAGGGTGAGTGTGTGGGGTGTGTACGAGAGAGAGGATGAGTGTGGGGTGTATACAAGAGAGATGATGAGTGTGTGTGGTGTGTACGAGAGAGAGGATGAGTGTGTGGGGTGTGTACGAGAGAGAGGGTAAGTGCGTGGGGTGTGTATGAGAGAGGGTGAGTGTGTCGGGTGTGTATGAGAGAGGGTGAGTGTGTGGGGTGTGCACGAGAGAGAGGGTGAGTGTTTGGGATGTGCATGAGAGAGAGGGTGAGTGTGTGGGGAGTGAATGAGAGGGTGGATGTGTGGGGTTTGTACGAGAGCGGGTGAGTATGCGGTGACTGTACGAGAGAGAGGGTGAGTGTGTGCCGTGTGTACGAGAGAGATTGTGACTGTGTGCGGTTTGTACAAGAGAGTGGATGAGTGTGTGGGTGTGTGCGAGAGTGAGTGTGAGTGTTTGGGGTGTGTACGAGAGAGAGGGTGAGTGTCTGGGGTGTGTATGAGAGAGAGGGTGAGTGTGTGGGATGCGGATGAGAAAGAGCGTGAGTGTGTTGGGTGTGTATGAGAGAGCTGGTGAGTGTGCGTGGTGTGTTTGGGAGAGAGGGTGAGTGTGTGGGGTGTGTATGAGAGAGAGGGTGAGTGTGTGGGGTGTGTACGAGAGAGAGGATGAGTGTGTGGGGTGTGTACGAGAGAGAGGGTAAGTGCGTGGGGTGTGTATGAGAGAGGGTGAGTGTGTCGGGTGTGTATGAGAGAGGGTGAGTGTGTGGGGTGTGCACGAGAGAGAGGGTGAGTGTTTGGGATGTGCATGAGAGAGAGGGTGAGTGTGTGGGGAGTGAATGAGAGGGTGGATGTGTGGGGTTTGTACGAGAGCGGGTGAGTATGCGGTGACTGTACGAGAGAGAGGGTGAGTGTGTGCCGTGTGTACGAGAGAGATTGTGACTGTGTGCGGTTTGTACAAGAGAGTGGATGAGTGTGTGGGTGTGTGCGAGAGTGAGTGTGAGTGTTTGGGGTGTGTACGAGAGAGAGGGTGAGTGTGCGGGGGTGTGTATGAGAGAGAGGGTGAGTGTGTAGGGTGTGCATGAGAGAGAGGGTGACTGTCGGGAGTGAATGACAGAGAGGGTGGGTGTGTGGGGTTTGTACGAGAGTGGGTGAGTGTGCGGTGTCTGTACGAGAGAGAGGGTGAGTGTGTGGGGTGTGTATGAGAGAGAGGGTGAGTGTGTGGGGAGTGTATGAGAGAGAGGGTGAGTGTGTGGGGTGTGTGTATGAGAGAGAGGGTGAGTGTGTGGGGTGTGTATGAGAGAGAGGGTGAGTGTGTGGGCTGTGTACTAGAGAGAGGGTGACTTTGTTGTGTCTGTATCAGAGAAAGGATGAGGTGTCCGGTGTTTGTCAGCCAAAGGGTGAGTGTGTGGTGTGTGTACAAGAGAGAGGGTGAGTGTGTGGGGTGTGTACGAGAGAGAGGATGAGTGTGTGGGCTGTATACAACAGAGATGATGAGTGTGTGTAGTGTGTATGAGAGAGAGGATGAGTGTGTGTGGTGTGTATGAGAGAGAGGGTGAGTGTGTGGGGTGTGTATGAGAGAGAGGGTGAGTGTGTGGGGTGTGTACGAGAGAGGGTGAGTGTGTGGGGTGTGTACGAGAGAGAGGGTGAGTGTGTGGTGTGTGTATGAGAGAGAGGGTGAGTGTGTGGGGTGTGTACGAGAGAGGGTGAGTGTGTGGGGTGTGTATGAGAGAGAGGGTGAGTGTGTGGGGTGTGTATCAGAGAGAGGGTGAGTGTGTGGGGTGTGTATCAGAGAGAGGGTGAGTGTGTGGGGTGTGTACGAGAGAGAGGGTGAGTGTGTGGGGTGTGTACGAGAGAGAGGGTGAGTGTGTGGGGTGTGTACGAGAGAGAGGGTGAGTGTGTGGGGTGTGTATGAGAGAGGGTGAGTGTGTGGGGTGTGTACGAGAGAGAGGGTGAGTGTGTGGGGTGTGTATGAGAGAGAGGGTGAGTGTGTGGGGTTTGTACGAGAGAGGGTGAGTGTGCGGTGTGTGTACGAGAGAGAGGGTGAGTGTGTGCCGTGTGTACGAGAGAGATTGTGACTGTGTGCGGTTTGTACAAGAGAGTGGATGAGTGTGTGGGGTGTGTACGAGAGTGAGTGTGAGTGTGTGGGGTGTGTACGAGAGTGAGGGTGAGTGTGTGGGGTGTGTATGAGAGAGAGGGTGAGTGTGTGGGATGTGTATGAGAGAGAGGGTGAGTGTGTTGGGTGTGTATGAGAGAGAGGGTGAGTGTGCGTGGTGTGTTTGAGAGAGAGGGTGAGTGTGTGGGGTGTGTATGAGAGAGAGGGTGAGTGTGTGGGCTGTGTACTAGAGAGAGGGTGAGTGTGTTGTGTCTGTATCAGAGAGAGGATGAGTGTGTCCGGTGTGTATCAGCCAGAGGGTGAGTGTGTGGTGTGTGTACAAGAGAGAGGGTGAGTGTGTGGGGTGTGTACGAGAGAGAGGGTGAGTGTGTGGGGTGTGTACGAGAGAGAGGGTGAGTGTGTGGGGTGTGTACGAGAGAGAGGATGAGTGTGTGGGGTGTGTATCAGAGAGAGGGTGAGTGTGTGGGGTGTGTATGAGAGAGAGGGTGAGTGTGTGTGGTTTGTGTATGAGAGAGGGTGAGTGTGTGTGGTGTGTATGAGAGAGAGGGTGAGTGTGTGGGGTGTGTATGAGAGAGAGGGTGAGTGTGTGGGGTGTGTATGAGAGAGAGGGTGAGTGTGTGGGGTGTGTATGAGAGAGAGGGTGAGTGTGTGGGCTGTGTACGAGAGAGAGGGTGAGTGTGTGGGGTGTGTATGAGAGAGGGTGAGTGTGTGGGGTGTGTATGAGAGAGAGGGTGAGTGTGTGGGCTGTGTACTAGAGAGAGGGTGAGTGTGTTGTGTCTGTATCAGAGAGAGGATGAGTGTGTCCGGTGTGTATCAGCCAGAGGGTGAGTGTGTGGTGTGTGTACAAGAGAGAGGGTGAGTGTGTGGGGTGTGTACGAGAGAGAGGGTGAGTGTGTGGGGTGTGTACGAGAGAGAGGGTGAGTGTGTGGGGTGTGTACGAGAGAGAGGGTGAGTGTGTGGGGTGTGTCCGAGAGAGATGGTGAGTGTGCGTGGTGTGTTTGAGAGAGAGGGTGAGTGTGTGGGTTGTGCACTAGAGCGATAAAGAGTGTGTGTGGTCTGTACGAGACAGAGGGTGAGTGTGTGGTGTGTGTATGAGAGAGAGGGTGAGTGTGTGGGGTGTGTATGAGAGAGAGGGTGAGTGTGTGGGGTGTGTATGAGAGAGAGGGTGAGTGTGTGTGGTGTGTATGAGAGAGAGGGTGAGTGTGTGTGCTGTGTATGAGAGAGAGGGTGAGTGTGTGGTGTGTGTATGAGAGAGAGGGTGAGTGTGTGGGGTGTGTACAAGAGAGAGGGTGAGTGTGTGGGGTGTGTACGAGAGAGAGGATGAGTGTGTGGGGTGTGTACGAGAGAGAGGGTGAGTGTGTGGGGTGTGTACGAGAGAGAGAGAGTGTGTGTGGGGTGTGTATGAGAGAGAGGGTGAGTGTGTGGGGTGTGTATGAGAGAGAGGGTGAGTGTGTGGGGTGTGTACGAGAGAGAGGGTGAGTGTGTGGGGTGTGTATGAGAGAGAGGGTGAGTGTGTGAGATGTGTACGAGAGAGAGGGTGAGTGTGTGGGGTGTGTATGAGAGAGGGTGAGTGTGTGGGGTGTGTATGAGAGAGAGGGTGAGTGTGTGGGGTGTGTACGAGAGAGAGGGTGAGTGTGTGGGGTGTGTATGAGAGAGAGGGTGAGTGTGTGGGGTGTGTATGAGAGAGAGGGTGAGTGTGTGGGGTGTGCACGAGAGAGAGGGTGAGTGTGTGGTGTGTGTATGAGAGAGAGTAAGTGTGTGGGGTGTGTATGAGAGGGGTGAGTGGGCGGTCTGTGTTCGAGAGAGGGTGAGTGTGCGGTGTGTTTACGAGAGAGAGGGTGAGTGTGCTGTGTGTGTATGAGAGAGAGGCTGAGTGTGTGGGGTTTGTACGAGAGAGAGTGAGTGTGTGGGGTGTGTACGAGAGAGAGGGTGAGCGTGTGTGGTGTATATCAGAGAGAGGGTGAGTGTGTGAGATGTGTATGAGAGAAAGGGTGAGTGTGTGGTGAGTGTATGAGAGAAAGGGTGAGTGTGTGTGCGGTGTGTGTATGAGAGAGGGTGAGTGTGTGTGTCTGTATCAGAGAGAGGATGAGTGTGTTGTGTGTGTATCAGAGAGAGGGTGAGTGTGTGGTGTGTGTACAAGAGAGAGGGTGAGTGTGTGTGTATGAGAGAGAGGGTGAGTGTGTGGGGTGTGTACGAGAGAGAGGGTGAGTGTGTGGGGTGTGTATGAGAGAGAGGGTGAGTGTGTGGGTGTGTAGGAGCGAGATGGTGAGTATGTGGGCAGTGTACCAGAGAGAGGGTGAGTGTGTAGGGTGTGTACGAGAGAGAGGATGAGTGTGTGGGGTGTGTACGAGAGAGAGGGTGAGTGTGTGGGGTGTGTATGAGAGAGAGGGTGAGTGTGTGGGGTGTGTATGAGAGAGAGGGTGAGTGTGTGGGGTGTGTATGAGAGAGAGGGTGAGTGTGTGGGCTGTGTACGAGAGAGAGGGTGAGTGTGTGGGGTGTGTATGAGAGAGAGGGTGAGTGTGTGGGGTGTGTACGAGAGAGAGGGTGAGTGTGTGGGGTGTGTATGAGAGAGAGGGTGAGTGTGTGGGGTGTGTATGAGAGAGAGGGTGAGTGTGTGGGGTGTGTACAAGAGAGAGGGTGAGTGTGCGGAATGTGTATGAGAGAGGGTGAGTGTGAGGAGTGTGAATGAGAGATGGTGAGTGTGTGGGGTGTGCACGAGAGAGAGAGAGTGAATGTGTGGGGTGTGTATGAGAGAGAGGGTGAGTGTGTGGGGTGTGTATGAGAGAGAGGGTGAGTGTGTGGTGTGTGTATGAGAGAAAGGGTGGTGAGTGTGCGGTGTGTGTATGAGAGAGGGTGAGTGTGTGTGCGGTGTATGAGAGAGGGTGAGTGTGTGGGGTGTTTATGAGAGAGGGTGAGTGTGCGGTGTGTGTATGAGAGAGAGGGTGAGTGTGTGGGGAGTGTATGAGAGAGAGGGTGAGTGTGTGGGGTGTGTACGAGAGAGGGTGAGTGTGTGGGGTGTGTACGAGAGAGAGGGTGAGTGTGTGGTGTGTATCAGAGAGAGGGTGAGTGTGTGGGGTGTGTATGAGAGAGAGGGTGAGTGTGGTGTGTGTGAGAGAGAGAGGGTGAGTGTGTGGGGTGTGTACTAGAGAGAGGGTGAGTTTGTTGTGTCTGTATCAGAGAGAGGATGAGTATGTCGTGTGTGTATCAGCCAGAGGGTGAGTGTGTGGTGTGTGTACAAGAGAGAGGGTGAATGTGTGGGGTGTGTGAGAGAGAGGGTGAGTGTGTGGGGTGTGTACGAGAGAGAGGGTGAGTGTGTGGGGTGTGTATGAGAGAGAGGATGAGTGTGTGGGGTGTGTACGAGAGAGAGGGTGAGTGTGTGGGGTGTGTAAGAGAGAGAGGGTGAGTGTGTGGGGTGTGTATGAGAGAGAGGGTGAGTGTGTAGGGTGTGTATGAGAGAGGGTGAGTGTGTGGGGTGTGCACGAGAGAGAGGGTGAGTGTGTGGGGTGTGCATGATAGAGAGGGTGTGTGGGGTTTGTACGAGAGCGGGTGAGTGTGCGGTGTGTGTACGAGAGAGAGGGTGAGTGTGTGCGGTGTGTACGAGAGAGAGTGTGAGTGTGTGGCGTGTACAAGAGAGTGGATGAGTGTGTGGGGTGTGTACGAGAGTGAGTGTGAGTGTGTGGGGTGTGTACGAGAGTGAGTGTGTGTGTGTGGGGTGTGTATGAGAGAGAGGGTGAGTGTGTGGGGTGTGTACGAGAGAGAGGGTGAGTGTGTGGGGTGTGTACGAGAGAGAGGGTGAGTGTGTTGTGTCTGTATCAGAGAGAGGATGAGTGTGTCCGGTGTGTATCAACCAGAGGGTGAGTGTGTGGTGTGTGTGAGAGAGGGTGAGTGTGTGGGGTGTGTACGAGAGAGAGGGTGAGTGTGTGGGGTGTGTATGAGAGAGAGGGTGAGTGTGTGGGGTGTGTATGAGAGAGAGGGTGAGTGTGTGGGGTGTGTACGAGAGAGAGGGTGAGTGTGTGGGGTGTGTACGAGAGAGAGGGTGAGTGTGTGGGGTGTGTACGAGAGAGAGGGTGAGTGTGTGGGGTGTGTACGAGAGAGAGGGTGAGTGTGTGGGGTGTGTATGAGAGAGAGGGTGAGTGTGTGGGGTGTGTTAGAGAGAGGGTGAGTGTGTGGGGTGTGTATGAGAGAGAGGGTGAGTGTGTGGGGTGTGTATGAGAGAGAGGGTGAGTGTGTGGGGTGTGTATGAGAAAGAGCGTGAGTGTGTTGGGTGTGTATGAGAGAGAGGGTGAGTGTGCGTGGTGTGTTTGAGAGAGAGGGTGAGTGTGTGGGGTGTGTATGAGAGAGAGGATGAGTGTGTGGGGTGTGTACGAGAGAGAGGATGAGTGTGTGGGGTGTGTACGAGAGAGAGGGTAAGTGCGTGGGGTGTGTATGAGAGAGGGTGAGTGTGTCGGGTGTGTATGAGAGAGGGTGAGTGTGTGGGGTGTGCACGAGAGAGAGGGTGAGTGTTTGGGATGTGCATGAGAGAGAGGGTGAGTGTGTGGGGAGTGAATGAGAGGGTGGATGTGTGGGGTTTGTACGAGAGCGGGTGAGTATGCGGTGACTGTACGAGAGAGAGGGTGAGTGTGTGCCGTGTGTACGAGAGAGATTGTGACTGTGTGCGGTTTGTACAAGAGAGTGGATGAGTGTGTGGGTGTGTGCGAGAGTGAGTGTGAGTGTTTGGGGTGTGTACGAGAGAGAGGGTGAGTGTGTGGGGTGTGTATGAGAGAGAGGGTGAGTGTGTAGGGTGTGCACGAGAGAGAGGGTAACTGTCGGGAGTGAATGACAGAGAGGGTGGGTGTGTGGTGTTTGTACGAGAGTGGGTGAGTGTGCGGTGTCTGTACGAGAGAGAGGGTGAGTGTGTGAGATGTGTATGAGAGAGAGGGTGTGTGTGTGGGGTGTGTATGAGAGAGAGGGTGAGTGTGTGGTGTGTGTATGAGAGAGAGGGTGAGTGTGTGGGGTGTGTATGAGAGAGAGGGTGAGTGTGTGGGCTGTGTATGAGAGAGAGGGTGAGTGTGTTGTGTGTATCAGAGAGAGGGTGAGTGTGTGGGTGTGTATCAGAGAGAGGGTGAGTGTGTGGTGTGTGTACAAGAGACTGGGTGAGTGTGTGGGGTGTGTATGAGAGAGAGGGTGAGTGTGTGGGGTGTGTACAAGAGAGAGGGTGAGTGTGTGGGGTGTGTATGAGAGAGAGGGTGAGTGTGTGGGGTGTGTATGAGAGAGAGGGTGAGTGTGTGGGGTGTGTATGAGAGAGAGGGTGAGTGTGTGGGGTGTGTACGAGAGAGGGTGAGTGTGTGGGGTGTGTACGAGAGAGAGGGTGAGTGTGTGAGTTGTGTATCAGAGAGAGGGTGAGTGTGTGGGGTGTGTACGAGAGAGGGTGAGTGTGTGGGTGTGTATGAGAGAGAGGGTGAGTGTGTGTGTGTGTATGAGAGAGAGGGTGAGTGTGCTGTGTGTGTATGAGAGAGAGGGTGAGTGTGTGGGGTGTGTACGAGAGAGAGGGTGAGTGTGTGGGGTGTGTACGAGAGAGAGGGTGAGTGTGTGGGGTGTGTACGAGAGAGAGGGTGAGTGTGGGTGTGTATGAGAGAGAGGGTGAGTGTGTAGGGTGTGTATGAGAGAGAGGGTGAGTGTGTGGGGAGTGTATGAGAGAGAGGGTGAGTGTGTGGGGTTTGTACGAGAGAGGGTGAGTGTGTGGTGTGTGTACGAGAGAGAGGGTGAGTGTGTGAATGTGTATTAGAGAGAGAGTGAGTGTGATGTGTGTACGAGAGAGAGGATGAGTGTGTGGGGTGTGTACGAGAGAGAGGGTGAGTGTGTGGGGTGTGTATGAGAGAGAGGGTGAGTGTGTGGGGTGTGTACGAGAGAGAGGGTGAGTGTGTGGGGTGTGTATGAGAGAGAGGGTGAGTGTGTGGGGT